>NC_137063.1:24590950-24593450 GCF_032717465.1 Coenobita brevimanus | reverse complement strand
GTAAAATCTTTGGCAAACGTTTCCATTCACATGGAGTTGCCTCCATATGTGGTTAACTGTGATACAGTACTATCATTAAAAACCGCTGGGATTAGTATTTGTCGTCTGTTTCCCAGCTAAACATGTTCACTGCTCAATAACACATTAATGAATTAAGATATCATAGTTCAAAACATGACGGATGTACCAGTAACCATAGAACAACAACGACATGTTCCTTAAGTTGATTAGATGTGTTTCCTTTGTAGGTTAAAATGGAATAGACTACTGTTTCCCTTTATCCATTCCTATGAAGTTTCCTTGACGGCTAATTTATGCTCCACAATGTTCTTTCTCACTATATCCTACCGGGTTCGGCTGGAGGGTTTGGTGGGGGGGGGGGAGCCTTCCTGCTTTCTTATCGTCATCTTTGACGCACAGAAAAATTACGTTAGCTACACAGAAAAATTACGTTAGTTATAACCTATCCTATAACAGCCTCGACAGGACCAACAGCCTAGTTCTGTTTCCATTTGCTTTCAGCTGTACTATTCCCCCTCCTCTCATTCCCTCTCCTTCTCTCCGTATCGTCTTTCCTTCCTTTCACCTTCCCTCCCTCCCTCTCTTTCTCCTCCCTCCCTCCCCACCTACGCACTTACTCCCCATTCTCCCTGCCTGCCACCTTATCTATGTACTCCCCCACCCCGCCTCCCTCACCCGCTTCCCTCCTCCTCCCTCTTTCATTTTTATCGTGTCACCAGTCTCTCTCTCTCTCTCTCTCTCTCTCTCTCTCTCCTGGCTTGCGTCAACACTGCTTTTGAATGTGTGTGTGTGTGTGTGTGTGTGTGTGTGTGTGTGTGTGTGTGTGTGTGTGTGTGTGTGTGTACACTTGTATATATTGGAATGTGTATGGTGATGTGTGTGTATGTATTCGTATTTATTAACTCCATATTTATATAATTGTAGGTTCCACATATATTTAATGGTAGGTACCGGTATGTATTTAACGTGTATATGTCTTAGAGTGTGTGTATGTGTGTGTGTGTGTGTGTGTGTGTGTGTACAGTACAGGTGGGTATTGATCGCAGGAAGGGGACATGCACCCCTGAACTGGTTAGCCTAGCAACAAACACTGACACACACACACACACACACACACACCACTGCATTATTCTGTGGACAGCAGTCTTCCTATATGTTTGAGTCGGTCCTATGGTGTGCATCTGGTACTGCCTTACAGCATCGGTATATAGTTGGCTGGTAAAGTTTGTGGGATGGAGTTTGCTCCCACCAAACTTTTTTGTTTTTTTTCGCTGGTGGAGATGCGGCTGTTGGTAAAGAGTGAGACCATTAATTAGAAATAACACCAACCGCTCTGGCAATCTGTGGACACATTGATATTTTAGTTAAGCTGCCACAAATCGGTTTTTCAGCTGAGGAAAATTTTAAGTGAGTGCAAAATGATCTGGTTCGCCTTGTGAAAAGCTGGAATGTTCATTGGCTGAAAGTTAATAAAATACGTGCGTAGATGGGAGCAAAAGTTTTAATAAGGCAAAATATGCTAACACTTAACGTGGAGAGTCTTATTGTAAGTTTGTTTGGAGATGTCATAACACTTCCTCCTCACCGATTTATTGTACACATACCACCTCAGTATCGTCTTCTATGTTAATGATGAAGAGTTGAAAACTATGTAGAGGTAGTGGCCGAGTGGTTAAAAAGGCACTTTTAACTGAAATGACGTGAATTGGACGGAGAGCAGGACGGAGAACAGTTTGATGAATTGAATTTCCTTGAGAAAGACTTGACTGATGTCCACAGGAACCACCGACATGTCAAGAGGGCACCACTGATACCAGTGCACCAGCCCGGAATGTGAAGCCCTAGCTTACAGTATACTCTGTGTGGACGGTGGATATTAGTGCCGAATGGTGACATCTGAAAATCATCAATAGGGGAACTGCTGGCATTGAGGAGTGATCTGTTAACCTTATGCTCAGAGTCGGACGCATAAGCATAACAAAATGAAAGATAATAAGGCTATATAAATATCATACGGGAAACTATTAGGGTGTACTGTTCAGAGTAAATCGCTAAAGAATAGGTGTTACAAAGCGTTTCGTGCTAAATAGAATACGGCCTTTAATAAGACAACACGCTAACACTCGCCCTTCATGTGTAAAGTTGATTCTTGGAGGTTGTGAAGTAAAGCTGAACTGTTTATAAACATTGTTGCTGTTTACTTGACGCTGGCCTTGGGTAAAACCTTCACTGCCACCACCTCTTGTACGTTTTGTGCTTGATGCCAACAGACGATTTGGTTCAACTTAATTCCATCAGTTCCGTGATAAAGCACGTGTATGAAGAGTGTCCACAGTTTGTCTTTACAGCTTGTACAAAAATTGAAATAATTGCATCCTGTTGTTGCGTATTATAGTACATATATATATATATATATATATATATATATATATATATATATATATATATATATATATATATATATATATATATGAATTGA
>NC_137063.1:24580950-24585950 GCF_032717465.1 Coenobita brevimanus | reverse complement strand
ACAAGAGGCATCAGTGACTGTTTAGAAGCAGCAGAAGAGACCATGTTGTCAAGGGAAAAACTTAGAAGTCTCCTGAATATTTCAAGGGCGAGATGTACTAGATATGATGAACCATAGGATTGGTTGAAGGCAGCTGTTCTTACAGATGAAGATGAAGGGAGGTATAAAGTAGAACATTGTAACTGAAAAGGTAGAATGTTTGATCATTAACTTAAAATTGTTTGAAGATCAGATAATCTCGCTAAATACAGAATCAAGTAATGTGTGCTGTAAAACCACGCTATCAGAATCTCACTTCCAGAATTTAATGGTGAACAAAGCTGGACCCCATTCTGGGATAAATATAGACAAATAGTCCACCACAGAGGAGATATCATAAAGTTAATAAATTTTATCAATTAGGGCAAGTCAGAGGCACATCCTTTAAACTGATAATTGAAATACCTATTGAAGATGACAAACATGAGACAGTGCTGACTCTCCTTAGAGATAATTATGAGGATAAGAGCAGACCATTACTAAATTAACTAAAAGTTTGAGTTTCCCACTCCCTAACATGACTTTGACTTTGCAAAACTTTTGCGTTGCAGCAAGCTGTTATTTCAGATCAGTCTCTCTCTCTCTCTCTCTCTCTCTCTCTCTCTCTCTCTCTCTCTCTCTCTCTCTCTCTCCTTGGAATTTCTCGCCTTCATGCCGATAGGTTAATTTGTATGTTTATATTGGCTGGCGGAGGATAAGTGTGTACAGTTACTGAGAGAACCTGATGTGATGGCAACACTCGTCATCAAGGTATGACCTGTACGTGACTTGCCACAGAGAGAGAGAGAGAGAGAGAGAGAGAGAGAGAGTGGGCTAGTATTGTCCATAGACTTTCCCCCTTAAATTTCAAAGCCTTAATTAACAAGCCGGAAAAGTGATGGAAAGAGAAGGTGGGAATGTATGGAAGTCTGCTGTGTCGTAGGAGGAGGAGGATGGGGAGGAGGAGGAGAAAGAAGAAGAAGAGGACGAGGAGGAAGAAGAAGAAGAGGAGGAGGAGGAAGGGATGTGCAGTTTTTTTTCTCTACCCTTATAGTCCGATGATGTATTTTTGCACTTTTGTTCGTACAACCACTAAACAGTTGCATTCAGCGTAGGAAAGGTATGTAGTGCTGAAGGGATTAACGCACTCTATGTAGCCCCTCTCTTGAACTAGATAAAATCATATGAAGGTAGCAGGCTTGGGCCTAAGGAGAAGTAGCTATGATTAACAGATGTGCCGGTAAATGTGGTTAATAGATAGGTAGATAACAGTGAAATGGATAAGGAGATAGATAGATGGGTGCTGTTGAGTACAACGAGAGGGTGGAGGGGGTGGGGTGGGAGGAAGGAGAGGAGACGCGAGGAAATGAAGAAGCAGTGGGACGGAGGGAGAGAGGAGAATAAAGAGCATGCGAGAAAAAGAAGAAGAGAGAGTGCGAGTCAGCAGCAGCACCACCACCATCAGACCTAACTCCTCGCGCACTCAGCTCAGTGAGTCAGTATCGAGTTAACCGTGGCTGTGGCAGGAGGTCCGGTCCAAGTGTCTGTTTATATCCCATCCCAGAGTATCGTACACAACACCGCCAATTATCGTACACCGCTAACACGCCATCGTACCTGCGAGAGTTCCATCGGAGAAGTGGGGGGAGAAAAAAAATAAATGGGTATAAAGTCGTATTTCGGGTGGTTTTCTGGATGGGGAGTTGGTACACGGGTGTGGCCATGGGTGGGGGAGGGAATGGGGAGAGGGGAGGGAGGGGCGAGGAGAGGGGGGGAGGGGGCGGTTTGGAAGGGTTGGTGGTGTCTGGATGCTGTCTGGGCTATGAGAGAGAGAGAGAGAGAGAGAGTGGAGGGAGGGGAAAGAGTTGGAAGAGAATGGCTTTTGATGGAAGGAGTGTGGAGAGGGCTTTGCGGAAAAGTGGAATGGAGAGGGAGGAGTGTTGGTTGAAAGGAGAGGGGAAGGAAGCGAGTGGAATGAAGAGAAAGAGGAAGATTAGAGCGAGAGGAAAAGAGGATGAGGAGGCGAGGGGAGTATGTTGGACGGAAAGGGGAAGGAAGAGGATACTAAGAGATATAACGTGACCGGAGAGAGAGAGAGAGAGAGAGGGGGGGGGGAGAGTATTGCATTGGGATTGTGCTGGAAAGGAGGTGAGGTCTCTCCCTCACACACACACACACACACACACACACACACACACACACACACACACACACACACACACACACACACACACACACACCTGCAGTGGTATGTAACTTGAATATGTTGGTTAATTTTGATAGTTTCTGAATCGTGGTGGAATGTTGATAGAATACTGATGGAATGTTGATAGAATTGATTGAATGATGATGGAATGTTGATAGAGTAGTGGTGAAATGTGGATAGAATGATGGTGGAATGTAGATAGAGTAGTGGTGATATGTGGATAGAATGATGGTGGAATGTTGATAGAGTAGTGGTGAAATGTGGATAGAATGATGGTGGAATGTAGGTAGAATGTGGGTGGCATGTTGATAGCATACTGATGTAATATTGATTGCATGCTGGTAAGAATGATGGCGGAATGTTGGAGCACTTAATGGCTTGTAGCTGGCATGTGTATGAAGTGTTGATGGAGTATTGATGGACTGTCGATGGGATATTGACAGGATGGTGTTGAAATGATAAAATATTGGTGGAATGTTGTGAAATTAACATTATTCAAGAAACACCGCGCAAAGGCTGTAGTCTTGCTAGAGATATCTCATTAAAAGAGCAGTAATCAACCCAAAGATATCCAAAATCACGGTTATTATAGCTGGAGGTACTTGGACACATTGCTTTGAAATGACTGGGAATAGCAGACAGGAAGAAAGTTGGTCTGAGGAAGCGTAGGCAAGGGGGCAGAGTGAAGAAGACTGTTTAAAAGACTGCAGGTCGTTGGAAGGGACAAAGATGGTCTGAAGAAACGTGTTAAAAAAAAAAAAAAAATAGCAGGCATGGGGACAAAGGAGGTGTTAAATTATAACTGGAAGTTGTAGACGGGGAAAGACAAATGAGAAAGTTGAAAAGACTGGAGATCATTGGTATGGGGTAAAAGAGAGAGAGAGAGAGAGAGAGAGAGAGGGAATGTTGATGGATAGATGTGACCTGTTGATAGGATGTGGAGATACTGAAATAAAGAGTGTTGGTAGGGTATGAGAATGTTGATAATTATAAATCGCTAAGACGGAAGAATTGCACCCACATTTGCAAAATTGTTATTTTTATTGGTTATAGTTCTCCCATTCCATCACTGTACGGTACTGTGATAGCAAGACACAAATAGACGTGCCGTTGATGCAGTGTTGGTAAACTGCATAAATGTTGAAGAACTTTATTATTGCATATGAATGTATTAGAATGTTGTTTGAATGTGATAATGTTGATAAGAATTGGTGGAACGCTGATAGAATGTTAGTATGTTTAAGGTATGTTGGTAAAGTGCGAGTGTGTACTGGATGATGGTGCAGTGTGAAAGGATGTTTAAATGTTCCTAAAATGTTAAGAGTTTGTGGGTCGCTGTGCAGTGTTGTAGAATGCGAGATGGCTAAAAATGTTGGCATAGTACCTGAATGTCGCTATAATGTTGATAAAGATTGATGGAGTGTTGATAGTGTTGAGGTGGGAAGATTGTCTAAGGAATATTAATAAAGCACTTGAATGTAGGTAAATGTTATTGAAAATTAACTAAACATTAACAGGGTGCTGGCAGATTGTGTGAATGTAAAAACAATATATGTAAAGTAGTTGAATGTTGATAAAATGGTGTGAGTGTTTGCAGCGAGGGGGTTGGCTGGACCTGCACCCCACAATCAATATATTGGCTCCCCACCTACCCACCCCCACACCATCTCCCATTTCCTTCCCCCTCCCTATTCTCCCCCCTTTTCCCTTTCCTCCCTCCCTCTCACCTTGAATTTCCATCCCTTCCACTTCCCTCCCTCCCTCTTCCTTTCATTCCTGCCATCCCTCCACCCTTACCTCCCATTCTCACTTTCCTCATTCTCCCTCCTCACTCCATTCTCTTCCTCCCTTTCACATTAACTTTCCAACTCTCCCATTCCCTTCTTTCCCTTCCTCCCTCCTTCCCTTCCTTCTCCTTTCCCCGCCGTTCTTTTAAATTCTTTCCCCCCCCCCCGTCTTTCTTTTCCTCCCGTTGCTACGTTTTCCTTCCTCTTCCTCTCTTTCCCTCCCTCCCACACCCTGTCCCTTTCTCCCTCCCGCTTCGTTTCCCTCCTTCCATTCAGTTCCCATTCTTTTTCTTCATTTCTTCCCTACTGCTTTCTGTTCTTCATCTCTCACCCACTCTTATCCCTCCCATCCAAATCCTGTACCCCTCTCTCTCTCTCTCTCTCTCTCTCTCTCTCAGTCAGCTGTATGACCCAAACACAGTTGTATGACGTCGCTGGCGTAATATTAAGCTGTGGTACAGTGCATGAACGTGCATCTAATGGCATGTACAGTATGTTGCCTGTATCTGTTTGTATTCATCGGTGTATTGCCCTACCCGTATATCCTGTATATTGAAATTCCATCATGTATACTGTCCATATTGTTCCTGTTTTTGTATGTAAAGAAACCCAGAAGCCTGATCTTAGTTTTCCAGGACACAGCACATACAGCCCCGAGGCCAATACCTGACATTACCAGTGTCATTCAGGGTAATGTTGTGTAAACCTGTGTTTGTGGGTACTCTTGTGCTGCTGCAAGACCTTCGTTAAGTGAAATGTGGGTGGCAGGGAACGCAGTGCATCAGCGAGAGAGAGAGAGAGAGAGAGAGAGATTAATGTCCTCTGATGGAGTGTCTTGAATACAATGCTGTCCTTCTGCAGAGCTTGGGGCGCTTGTTTATATCCAGCTTTTTTTGTGCACCGTACTGTACAATATATCCATGTCTATATTTGTGTGTAATATATATATATATATATATATATATATATATATATACACACAGTATACG
>NC_137063.1:24558450-24578450 GCF_032717465.1 Coenobita brevimanus | reverse complement strand
ACTCCCGCAAAGGGTGGCCGCAGACAAATAATAATAATAATGATAATATATATATATATATATATATATATATATATATATATATATATATATATATATATATATATATATAATCGTTGCATTTAATAAGTACGCTGCCTTGGCAGAAAATTACTTATTTAAGTCTTGTCTTTATGTGTGTGTGTGTGTGTGTGTGTGTGTGTGTGTGTGTGTGTAGAGAGAGGGGGGAGGGGTTGTCCATGGTTAAAAATATTACCAGATTTTGCTTGTGTTGCATCCTTTAGATGTACTGCTGCTGTCATCGTATATACCTGCTTGTGTACTGCAATAACAACACCAAGGAACACTCACACAGTACAACTCCTGAGCTCACAAAGGGCTGAATTGGCCTTACCCTATGACCTAGACCTTCGACAGATTATTAATATCATTATTCTTGTCTGGGCCTTAACTCTTTCAGCAACTGTGGTTTGAGTAAAATAAAATCAGCCGGAGTTGGCTTTGCCCAGCGACATAGTTTTAATTTTTCCATGTGACCTTGACCTTTGACTGATCCAAATCGATTCTTTTTATTCATGATTCTTCCTGAATCCTTCCCCAAAGTATCGTCTACAAGGAAGAAATTAAGTTGACAGTGCCATGTGACGTGACCAGGCCCTTTGACCTGCTGTTCTGGAAAAAAAAAAAAAGTCTTGGGTGCTCCTCAGTTCATCCAGCTGGTTGCCTGACATCAGACCATGGCTAATGTTGTTGTTTGGTTCACACACACACACACACACACACACACACACACACACACACACACACACACACACACACACACACACACACACACACACACACACACACACTCAGATTGAACTTTTAGCTTGTGACCCAGACCTCTCAAGGCTGCTTGTTCTGCACATGTAATGTGTGTGGACTTTGCCAGCCGTTAACCAGTCTGCCAAATAAGAATAACGCAGTTTGAGTTGACTGCCATTGGCATTTGACCTTTGACTGAGTGTTCGTTAAATCTAATCCATTTACGCATTCAGTATACACAGCCGTTCCACTGGTTTTGGTCTAAAATAGATAACAACTTTAAGTTGACCTTGCCCTGTGATTCTGACCTTTGACCTATTGGCCATAAAGCAACAGGCTTCTTGGCTGATCTTCAACACCTCTCCCAAGTTTGGCTAAAATCAGTTAAAGCTTAGTTGTTTTGTTACCAGACAAGCAAACAGTGGTCCAACTTTGACCCTGCCTTATAATTTGACCTTTGACCCATTGTTTTCAACGTTGCATAACTTCACTGTTGCCCCGCCACCAGACTGTCCTGCCACTGTGGTGGAAATGACATTAAACCTGTTGACATTGTTTGTATAGTTGGCACTTTGACCTAGCCCTGTGACCCTGACCTTTGACCTGTTGTTCTGGAGTATTATAGGACCAACTCCTTGGCTGTCCCTCAACACCTTCAGTAAATTTGGTTGAAATCACATACAAACTCTGAGTATTTTAGCGCACGCGCTGATCAAATCTTTATACCTGCTCTTGTTTAGAGAGTGGCGAGTGTATTAATAATAATAGTAATAATAGTAATAATAATAATAATAATATCATTTATGTTTTATTTTTATCATTATTGTGTCATTTAAAAATCACAGTGATATAAGGCTGAAAATGTATAGATATTATGAGTATCCCTGTAGTATGGCAACATTAAAAGAGCTTATTCACTGAACCCCATACCATGCCATAGCATTGTAAGTATTGAAAATAAATTGTTAATAAACACTGAGCGATTACCACTTATAGTAAGTTAACAAGTATTAATTGCTATTTATTAATCACTGATATATATTTTGATCACATATCATAACCTTAACGAATTTGTAATTATATATTGTATCTTATGCCGCAGTAATATACGGTAGCACAGTTCTGTACTGCAAAACACATCACTTTACACACAGTGCTTTTATGCTGGCACGGTGAGTCATGGTGGTGGAGGAAAGTAACGATGGAGGATATTGCCACACTCCTTATATTGGCCAGTGCTTTATGGTATTACTGTGTGTGTGTGTGTGTGTGTGTGTGTGTGTGTGTGTGTGTGTGTGTGTGTGCGCGTGCGTGCGTGCGTGCGTGCGTGCGCTAAGAGGGACGATGACGTGGTAGCTTGTGAATGAAGTTTGGTGGGTGGTTAGTACCCCCACGGTGAGCCCAGCCCTGCCCTGCCCTGCCAAGCCAGCTCCTTACCCTCGCTGTGCTAATAACTCCTCCCCCCCCCACACACACACAGACATATACACACAGCTCTGGCAAGACCCCACTTCCTCTCTCATTCCTCACCATGTACCCTCCCTTCACCCCCCCTTCCCTCACCCTCTGCCCTTCCCTTACCCTCCCCTTCCCTCACCCTCTGCCCTTCCCTTACCCTCCCCTTCCCTCACCCTCTGCCCTTCCCTTACCCTCTGCCCTTCCCTCACCCTCTGCCCTTCCCTTACCCTCCCCTTCCCTCACCCTCTGCCCTTCCCTTACCCTCCCCTTCCCTCACCCTCTGCCCTTCCCTTACCCTCCCCTTCCCTCACCCTCTCCTTCCCTTACCCTCTGCCCTTCCCTCACCCTCTGCCCTTCCCTTACCCTCTGCCCTTCCCTCACCCTCTGCCCTTCCCTTACCCTCTGCCCTTCCCTCACCCTCTGCCCTTCCCTTACCCTCTGCCCTTCCCTCACCCTCTGCCATTCCCTTACCCTCCCCTTCCCTCACCCTCTGTCCTTCCCTCACCCCCTGCCCTTCCCTCACCCCCTGCCCTTCCCTTACACTCCCCTTCCCTCACCCTCTGCCCTTCCCTCACCCTCTGCCCTTCCCTCACCCTCTCCCCTTCCCTCACCCTCTCCCCTTCCCGCACCCTCTCCCCTCCCCTCTCCCTCTGCCCTTCCCTCACCCTCTGCCCTTCCCTCACCCTCTGCCCTTCCCTTACCCTCTGCCCTTCCCTCACCCTCTCCCCTTCCCTCACCCTCTCCCCTTCCCTCACCCTCTCCCCTTCCCTCACCCCCTGCCCTTCCCTTACCCTCCCCTTCCCTCACCCTCTGCCCTTCCCTCACCCTCTGCCCTTCCCTCACCCTCTGCCCTTCCCTCACCCTCTCCCCTTCCCTCTATCTCCCCTTCCTGCACCCTCTCCCCTCCCCTCTCCCTCTGCCCTTCCCTCACCCTCTGCCCTTCCCTCACCCTCTCCTTCCATCATGCTTTCTCCCATTCTCACCCTCCACCCTTGCCTCACCCTTTCCCCTCCCTCACCAATCCTCTTTACCCAGCTTATCCCTGCACTTCGTTCTTCATCTGCATAATCATCGCAATGATGGTGATAATAAAAATCAATATCATGAATTAAAATACTTTCAGATTGACGTATATGTCAGATTCTTTTCTTGCCTCTCACGTTAGTATTAATCCTCCCCAGCCAACACCAGTGATCTCTGTCAAATTGGATAACGTCGCCTCTCAGGTGGAGGAATTAAATAAGGAAAGTGGCACAGTAATGAAGAGGAAAGAGATTCTGTTAACCCTTTCATTATAGGCTAGTCATCTTACCAGCTAACTGTTTTGGTCAGCTGAGGGAAGACTTTCCAAGTGGAAGGGTTAGGTACATACAACATTAATCCCATATGCCCGAGTTCAGTACAGTTGTCTGGTGGTAGCCTGATTAGGCTTGAAAAGACGTCTTCGTAGTCAAGTTGTTAAAGCAGGTTTACCTCTGTAAGGACCTCTACAAAAAAAAAAAAAAAAAAAAAAAAAAAAAAAAAACAATCAGACATAATCCGACAGAAACACTCCAGTCGTCAAGGTCAAGATAAGAATGGAAAACAGCCCGTTTCACTGGGCCTCGTTCTTTGCGTTTCGTTTCTGGTTGTCATGCTCGTTATGTGCAGCAGTGGGAAACGCCTGGCCCAAAGCCTGGCCTAATGAAGTGGGGTGGTCTAGTTTCATTCCCGACACACACGATAGGACAGTTTACGTCAGGTACAGGTATGTCTGATTCCGGCGTTCGTGTGGAATAGCTTTAAATCTTGAAACAACAGATTGATTTTGATTCAAGGTGAGAAAATTGCGGCCATGGGATGTTGGACGGTGTTTCCCTCCCAGATCACGGTCTAGGTTAAAGGTCAGAGTTTGAGGTGCCGGATCTGCGTCTATGTGTTCTGTTGGGGGGGGGGGAGGCAGCCTGTCCAATAGGTCAAGCCTTTGGTAAGGTCATGGTAAAGACGAGAGGTGTGAAATTGAGAAGTTGCTGGTGGAAAGGTAATATCAAGATTTTTAAAAACCTAAAGAGTCAATACAAATGTTCAAAATGTTATTACAAAGCTAAAATATCTATTAAAGTTTCCAGAGGTTCAGAAGAAGGACAAGGATACCTATCCACATATATATAAAAGAAAATATTTTCCTGCCCGTCAGTCCTTCCTGGAAATCGAGAGGGATGCCAATACTGTACAGCTCTTAACAGCCGCAACAGATGCTACTTTTTATGGCGATTTTAGATGTGTACATTACAGTATTTAAAATTATGCGAAATATTGTAAAATCTACAAAAACATGGATTTTCTTAGTGTCCCTCGGTTGGTCCAAATTGGAACTGCGTGTTTTTCGGTGCGTCTGATGCTTTTTGAAGCGTCGGAGCAGAGCAGGCCGGCCAAGTGGCGCAGACAGGGCGACCAGAAACTTAGCGGTACATGTCAGTTTTAGTGCTGGACTCAGAATACAAGAAGCAGATTGATGAATTATAATGTCTGTGTATATATATTAAAGGAAAATGTTTGAATGTCTGTCCTTAATGGAAATTGAGAGGGATGCTTAAAGAACTCTAGCAGTAACTGTGTAACTTTTTAAGGCGAGTTTAACTGTATACATTATAGTTGCTGAAGTGGCGCCCATGATGGCAAGATTAGAACTAATTTGAAATAATCGTCAGTATGGTGGAAATATGATAGCCAGTTACCATAGAGTTTTTTTTTACCTTTTCAACAGGTCAGAAGGGTGGACAGATTGATGGAGTGGGTAGGACAGGTGGAATGGGTGGGCAGGATTGATTAGATCGGTGGGTGTGGAGGGACATGGTGGTTGAAGGTGGTGGGGCTGTTTTTGTGTCTGGTGGGGCAGAGTGGGTGGGTGGATGGGCAGGATGGGTGGGTGGGTGAGCAAGGTGGGTGGTTAATGGGAAACAAGGTCCATGGGGAATATTTTCCTGGGGCAGTGGGCACAAGGAGGAACATTGGTTTATTGGGTACGGGACCCAGGGGATCTCTCACAGGGGTAGTGGCCATCTAGGATCCCAGGCAGTGCCGGTATGCACGATCATAGGATTTTACCTGGGCAACACCGGGTACCCCTGCTAGTATTATGCTATAGATAATTGGTGTAAGAACGTAAGGCTAGCTGTCGTAGTTTACAGTTAACCATTTTTGGTAATTTTGATGATTTTCAGCATCAAATTTTGGTGCTTCATGAAGGACGAGATATGTAGTGACTGCAGGCATTCAGCTCTTAATTTCGAGCATCCTGCAGCTTGGCTTGTGGTGAAAAAAAATTAACAGTTTGTACCGTGAAACAGACTTACATCCGTCTGTCCAACTATTTGCCTCGGAAATTTCGTCCATGTAGAGTACACTGAAGAGCATGGTGGTGCTTGAAAAAGTTAAGAGAGAGAGACTGTCCTTTGCCCCTACAGATGACATGGACGCAAAACCTTCTGTCACCTCATTGGAATTGAAATAGTTATGTAAAGCACCTGACTGGCTAGTATAAAGGCCTATGAAAATGTTTTAAGGGTTACTACATGCTAACAAGAAAAAGACAAGGACAATAATCGGTGTTAAGCTTTTGATAAAATGCTTTTAAAAACTACTAGAGAGGATTATTTTGAAGAGGCGTAAAAACAGTACTGAAAGGAATTAATGAGCGAATTTAAAGAGTGTTAATTTGTTTGAAGTATTTGTATAGTCGTTAATGAACTGCATTTCAGCCCTGTAGTTGCCATAAACTCAGTTATATATTATTATAACGTGACGAACAACAGACGATTTTGTTCGGGTGAAAGGCGTCGTTTATTTTGTTCCCCTCAAGTTAGCCTAGTTTTTCGTCATTTTGCAGCTTATTTCCCGTAGCCCGGTGACAGGGCAAGACAAAACTTGGATTCTACGTCGCATCCACAACATTCTGGCGTGACTGACACCATGCATCATTTTTGTATTGACTCATCGCTCAGCATGGATATATGTCATTGCAGACCAGGGTAAACTGAATAGACTATGATGATCACAATGTTATGGGGTATACGAATTGACCCCTGACCTGTCGTGAACGCACTTCGCTTATTATTATTATTATTATTATTATTATTATTATTATATTCATTTAGTGGTAGGTGGAGGCGCTCACCATCCACTCACTCGATATAGTGCTGCTGTCGGGTGACTGCCCTTTCCCCTCTTCCTTCCTTCTTTCCTTACTTTCTCTTCTGTCTTTCCTTCTTTCTTTCCTCTTCCTTCTGTCTTACGGTGACTGCACTGAGTGACATGCCAAATGGTTTCCTGTACACCAGGAAACCATTTACTGCGGTGGGTGGTAACCATATAACCAAACTATGACGCCTGGTAGTTTAGTGGGCAGTTAAGGCGCTCAAGCCGGATTGAGCCTGTGAAGGTTTATATCCAAGGGATGGTTGAAGTTTATTGCTCACTTAATACCACTTAGGGATGAGTGAGGCTGGTCACTCTCATCTTTAATGTCTGGACCAACTTGACTAGCCCCTGGCTCCTACTCTTCTCATGGGCAGCTCAAGACTAGATGATGATGATGATTATGTACATAGCAACATCAGTCCAGCTTGTTCAGGTAGTATAAGGCCCAGCAAACAAACGGTGCACACCGCCTCAGGGAACCCGTTAGCTTTTATGTACTTATATTGGTGTTGCATTTTAGTAAAGATTGGCTGTTTTATTAAGTTGACAGAAATATGACCAGTCAAGGGGTTCAAATTTGCTGCGGTGCTGATGGGGAGGAGTGGCTATAGAGAAGCTTGGAGTGGTAGGAGAGTGGGAGGGGTGATGCTGGGTAGACTCACATGTGTTTATATGCATCCCATCATTACTGCATAATACAGGAGAACCCCCGTAGTTGTGTGTTCTAAAACTGTCAGCAGACTCCTTGATATCACAACTGTCGGACTGAAGTTGGCTGTCAGTACCTGTGACCTAAAACCTGTCAGCGTCGACACCGAGTACAGACTCTGCCAGTGAACCCGCTGTTACACATTGTGGCATTATGTAATGCACGGTGCAGGTAGCAGATAAGGTGAAATTCTTCCATCGTGAGCCTCATAACATATGCATTACTGTGTGTGTGTGTGTGTGTGTGTGTGTGTGTGTGTGTGTGTGTGATCATTTTGCCATATTACAGTGACCGAGCAACAGTAGGTTAGAGGTCGTTGTGCTTTGTCTGCCTGCTGCTGTGTGTAGGAGGTGCTGTGCGGGAGAGAGAGAGAGAGAGAGAGAGAGAGACTGACTAAAGGGAGTGTTCGCTTGTGTGTGATGTGTTATGTATTATGTATGTATGTTAATATAAACCTTCGTTCATAATGTGTGTGTGTGTGTGTGTGTGTGTGTGTGTGTGTGTGTGTGTGTGACCCGACATAAGGTCACCTTCAATAATTCAGTTCACCTGCCGTGCCTTCTATCTGACTCACCCAGCTGCCTGACTCCATGCCACCTAACCACCTGCCTCACCCTCCGGCCTGACCCCATGCTGCCCTTACCACCTGCCTCACCCTTCTGCCTGACCCCATGCTTCCCTTACCACCTGCCTCACTCACCTGCCACATACATCCGCTTGCCACAGTCACCCACCTGCTGTACATCATCCACTTGCATCACCCACTCACCTGCTGTATATCACCCACCTGCCTCACCCACCCACTTGCTGTACATCATCATCCTGCTCACCCGCCTTCCTCACCCACCCCTCCTGCCTCACCTGCCTGCCTCACCCATCCCTGCTCACCCGCCTGCTTCACCCACCTCTCCTGCCTCACCTGCCTGCCTCACCCACCCCTGCTGCTCACCCGCCTGCTTCACCCACCTCTCCTGCCTCACCTGCCTGACTCACCCACCCCTCCTGCTCAACCGCCTGCCTCACCCACCTCTCCTGCCCCACCTGCCTGCTTCATCTACCTTTCCTGCCTCGCTCACCTGATATCCTCCTGCCTAACCTAACTTCTATTAGACATCATTTTTACAAACTTATTCCTTGTCTTCTCCCCTTCCCTCTTGTTATCCCTTCCTCTTCTCTCCTCACCGTTCCTTCCCTCCTCTTCTCTTCATGCTCTCCTCTCTTCTCTTCGTGCTCCCTTCTCTTCTCTCCTCTCTTCTCTTCTCTTCTCTCTTCTCTTCTCTTCTCTTCTCTTCTCTTCTCTCCTCTCGTCTCTTCTCTTCTGTTTCTCATTCTCTCTCGTTTCTTTTCTTCATCATCATCATCATTATTGTCATCATGCTCCTCTTTCTCCTCCTCCTCCTCCTCCTCATCATCATCATCATCATCATCATCATCATCATCATCATCATCATCATCATCATCATCATCATCATCATCATCGTTATAGTCGTCGTCGTCGTTATTTTCGTCGTTTTCGTCAGTCCTTCCACTTTAACCCTTTTACAGATTCCCCTCATCCCTCTCTCCCCCCCCACCAATTGCCCTCATCCCTCTCTCCCCCCCCACCAATTGCCCTCATCCCTCTCTCCCCCCCCCACCAATTGCCCTCTTCCCTCTCTCCCCCCCCACCAATTGCCCTCATCCCTCTCTCCCCCCCCACCAATTGCCCTCATCCCTCTCTCCCCCCCCCTACCAATTGCCCTCCTCCCTCTCTCCCCCCCCCCAATTGCCCTCATACCTCTGCCCCCCCCACCAATTGCCCTCTTCCCTCTCTCCCCCCCCACCAATTGCCCTCATCCCTCTCTCCCCCCCCACCAATTGCCCTCATCCCTCTCTCCCCCCCCACCAATTGCCCTCATCCCTCTCTCCCCCCCCACCAATTGCCCTCATCCCTCTCTCCCCCCCCACCAATTGCCCTCATCCCTCTCCCCCCCCACCAATTGCCCTCATCCCTCTCTCCCCCCCACCAATTGCCCTCATCCCTCTCTCCCCCCCACCAATTGCCCTCATCCCTCGCTCCCCCCACCACTTTTGCCCTCATCCCTCTCACCCCCCCCACCAATTGCCCTCATCCCTCTCCCCCCCCACCAATTGCCCTCATCCCTCTCTCCCCCCCACCAATTGCCCTCATCCCTCTCTCCCCCCCACCAATTGCCCTCATCCCTCTCTCCCCTCCCACAATTCCCCTCATCCCTCTCCCCCCCACCAATTGCCCTCATCCCTCTCCCCCCCCCCACCAATTGCCCTCATCCCTCTCCCCTCCAGCAAGTAACCCTCAACCCCCTCTTTTCGTTGCCTTTACCAATTCCCTTCTTTTACACCCTCATAAAATATTCTTGTTATTTTATTTCCGTTTCTGCAATGCCCCGTCTTTTTCATTTTCCACCCCTTAACAGAAGACTATTTTTTTTTTTTTTTTTTTTTTTGACAATTTCGTTGCAGGTCACCCTTGGTTCATTCCGTCGCACCTCTTCCTTAGTTATGTATTTTGGCTGTTGTACCTTAATGTGGTGTTGTGTTATTTATATCGCCTTACTGATGGCATGGTTTGCATCGGTAATATATATAGGTGAATAATGAGGTATAATGTGCATTTGAAGTCACTGAGGAGGAACTCGGGTGAAATCTCCAAAGCTGCTCCAGGCACTGTTGTCGTCTGCATGCGAGGCTATTAAGTATTTACACCATATCGAGTTATTTTTGCATAATACACCTTATTTTGTTTACCATTCGTGTGTCTTTAATATCAGACGACCACTGCATATATAACATACAGAGAATATTAAGGAGGCAGAGGCGGAAACAAAGTTGTAAGGTGGCCCAGACCCTCCTTTCCCGATGACAATACTCGTACAACCTGAATCGTCTTCCTCCTTCCCCCCGCACCAGTCCTCACGGTCCCTCTGGTTCCCGTCTCCGTCCTGAACGCCTGGTTGCTATGGCGATACAACAACACACACATTGCTCGGTGATCAATCCTGTCATGAAGGCGCAATGGGCTGGGCCGCCGGAGGGAGGGGCAGGCGGCGGGGATGGGTGGAGTTAGGGAAGGGGTGAAAAGACAGGAGAATTCTTTCAGTATGTTGACAGACACACACACACACACACACACACACACACACACACACACACACACACACACACACACACACACACACACACACACACACACACACACTCACTCTCTCTCTCTCTCTCTCTCTCTCTCTCTCTATCTCTATTTATCTGTCCATCTCAATTATTGCTGCTGTTTTGAAGCCGTTCTCTTACGTGCAGGAGAGTCCATCTGGTAGTGAAGGTGGTACTGATGGCTGTGTGGAAGCCTTTCTCTCCTAAGCTGAATAAAGTCGTGTGGCAGCAGCAGGATTAACAGAAAAAAAAATGTGTGGAGTGGAGGGAGTAGAGGTGTGAGGTGGATAACGCAGGCTAAATACCACAGCACATTCTTAGCCCCGTCCACCCGCTGTAGTCTGGCTGCATTCTGACGGCTGTTATTGATCTAAGGAGAGCCCCTTGTGGTGTACCACCTACTGGAGTTTTATACTGCACACACACACACACACACACACACACACACACACACACACACACAGATAGACAGATAGATAGATGGATGAGCTGAATAACATTGTCTTGTGGCAGAAAGAACGGTATACGAAAGTTGTCGGAGTTAAGGGGTTAGTTATAACACCCGGCAGAAAAAAAAAAAAGGTTGGAATAGCTGAGAGAGGGAGAGAGAGAAGGGGGGGGGGTCGCCTGGCCTGCTGTGCTTAATGACGTAAACTAAGGCAGCTTTGGTAAACAGTACGTCCAACACCCTGCCTTCCTCCACGCCTTCCTTCCTCTGAGGCTGTTTAGTACGCCGTGCACCCCTTGTGCCTCTCAGTGCCAGGCCTTCTCACTTTATTTCTTTGTTTCTTGTAGCTCCTTCATTCGCTTTGTCTTTATTTCTACCCATCTTTCTCTGCCATACCTCAGCTCACATCTTCCCTTCTTCCTTACCTCTTCCTTCCTTCTGTCTCTCCTATGCATCTGCTTACCTCCCTCCCCCCCCCTCCCTCCCTCTATTCCTTCTTTGTTTTCTTCAACCCTTTTCTTACCATCTGTCCTACCATCTCTTCGTGCCCTCCTTCCCTCCTTTCTTTCTTCCTTCCTCCTTTTCCTCTTTCCTCCCCAGTCCTTCCCGTATTTCCATTTTCCTTTCCTCTTTTCTCCTTCCCTACATTCGTGTTCTTTCCCCTTCTCATATTTCCTTCCTACTCCTCTCCTATTTTACTGTCCTTTTCTTCTTTCCCTTCCTTCCTGCCTTCCTTCCTGCCTTCCTTCCTGCCCTCCTTCCTGCCTTCCTTCCTGCCTTCCTTCCTGCCCTCCTTCCTGCCTTCCTTCCTGCCTTCCTTCCTGCCTTCCTGCCTTCCTTCCTGCCTTCCTTCCTTCCTGCCTTCCTTCCTGCCTTCCTTCCTGCCTTCCTTCCTGCCTTCCTTCCTTCCTGCCTTCCTTCCTGCCTTCCTTCCTGCCTTCCTTCCTTCCTGCCTTCATTCATTCATTCTGTCGCGTCCTTCCTTCTTTCCCATCTTTCTTTCCTTTCTTCCTTCTCTCCCTTCTTCCTTCCATCCTTCCTTGCCTGCCTCCTCTCGTTCTTTTTTCTCTTTCCATGCCTCTCTCCTTCCAGTTCTTCCCCTTCCTTCCATCCTCCCTTGTCCTCGCCTCATCTCTCCCCCTTCGTCCTATTATTTGCATTCTTCTTTCGCCTCTTCTTCCCCTCCCCCCCCCTCTCTCTCTCTCTCTCCTTTTTCCGTACTCTTTCGTCCCGTCATTCCTTCACATTTTCCTCCTCTTTTTTTTCTTTTTACATTCCTCCCCTCCTTTCCTTCCTCCCCTCCTTTCCTTCCTCCCCTCCTTTCCTTCCTCCCCTCCTTTCCTTCCTCCCCTCCTTTCCTTCCTCCCCTCCTTTCCTTCCTCCCCTCCTTTCCTTCCTCCCCTCCTTTCCTTCCTCCTCCTTTCCTTCCTCCCCTCCTTTCCTTCCTTCCTTCCTCCCCTCCTTTCCTTCCTCCCCTCCTTTCCTTCCTCCCCTCCTTTCCTTCCTCCCCTCCTTTCCTTCCTCCCCTCCTTCCTTCCTTTCCTTCCTATCCTTCCTCCCTCCTTTCCTTCCTCCCCTCCTTTCCTTCCTCCCCTCCTTTCCTTCCTCCCCTCCTTTCCTTCCTCCCCTCCTTTCCTTCCTCCCCTCCTTTCCTTCCTCCCCTCCTTTCCTTCCTCCCCTCCTTTCCTTCCTCCCCTCCTTTCCTTCCTCCCCTCCTTTCCTTCCTCCCCTCCTTTCCTTCCTCCCCTCCTTTCCTTCCTCCCCTCCTTTCCTTCCTCCCCTCCTTTCCTTCCTCCCCTCCTTTCCTTCCTCCCCTCCTTTCCTTCCTCCCCTCCTTTCCTTGCTCCTCCTTTCCTTCCTCCCTCCTTTCCTTCCTCCCTCCTGTCCTTCCTCCCTCCTTTCCTTCCTCCCCTCCTTTCCTTCCTCCCCTCCTTTCCTTCCTCCCCTCCTTTCCTTCCTCCCCTCCTTTCCTTCCTCCCCTCCTTTCCTTCCTCCCCTCCTTTCCTTCCTCCCCTCCTTTCCTTCCTCCCCTCCTTTCCTTCCTCCCCTCCTTTCCTTCCTCCCCTCCTTTCCTTCCTCCCCTCCTTTCCTTCCTCCCCTCCTTTCCTTCCTCCCCTCCTTTCCTTCCTCCCCTCCTTTCCTTCCTCCCCTCCTTTCCTTCCTCCCCTCCTTTCCTTCCTCCCCTCCTTTCCTTCCTCCCCTCCTTTCCTTCCTCCCTCCTATCCTTCCTCCCTCCTATCCTTCCTCCCTCCTTTCCTTCCTCCCTCCTTTCCTTCCTCCCTCCTTTCCTTCCTCCCTCCTTTCCTTCCTCCCTCCTTTCCTTCCTCCCTCCTTTCCTTCCTCCCTCCTTTCCTTCCTCCCCCCCTCCTTTCCTTCCTCCCCTCCTTTCCTTCCTCCCCTCCTTTCCTTCCTCCCCTCCTTTCCTTCCTCCCCTCCTTTCCTTCCTCCCCTCCTTTCCTTCCTCCCCTCCTTTCTTTCCTCCCCTCCTTTCCTTCCTCCCCTCCTTTCCTTCCTCCCCTCCTTTCTTTCCTCCCCTCCTTTCTTTCCTCCCCTCCTTTCCGTCTTCTCTCCACCTTTTCTTCCTGCGCCTCTTCCCTCCCTTCTTTGCTTTTTTTTTTTTTTTTTTTTTTTTTTTTTTTCAAAGACTGAGTTCATCGTCTAATCAATTGCTCATCACACAAATGTTTCTCTTTGTGTGTGTGTGTGTGTGTGTGTGTGTGTGTGTGTGTGTGTGTGTGTGTGTGGATATTGAGTTTGGTTGTCTTTCAGTTTGGGTTTAATGTTTTAAGAGAGAGGAGGGGATGAGGAAAGAGCAGAGAAAAGAAAAGGTGAATGTGGGACGGGGGAGAAAGATAAATATGAGAGAAGAGAAGGGAATGTGAAAAGAAGAGAGGAATGAGAGAAAGATAGGAGGGAAGGAGGGGGGAGGGGAGTGTGGAAAGAAGTCGAGGAAGTGAGAGAGAATGGGAAGGAGGGAAGGAAGAATGAATGTGTGTGAAGGAGGGGAGTGAATGTGTGTATGGGAAGGAGGGGAGTGAGTGTGTGTGTGTGTGGGAAGGAGGGGAGTGAGTGTGTGTGTGTGAAGGAGGGGAGTGAGTGTGTGTGTGGGAAGGAGGGGAGTGAGTGTGTGTGTGTGTGTGTGAAGGAGGGGAGTGAGTGTGTGTGTGTGTGGGAAGGAGGGGAGTGAGTGTGTGTGTGGGAAGGAGGGGAGTGAGTGTGTGTGTGTGTGTGGGAAGGAGGGGAGTGAGTGTGTGTGTGGGAAGGAGGGGAGTGAGTGTGTGTGTGGGAAGGAGGGGAGTGAGTGTGTGTGTGGGAAGGAGGGGAGTGAGTGTGTGTGTGGGAAGGAGGGGAGTGAGTGTGTGTGTGTGTGGGAAGGAGGGGAGTGAGTGTGTGTGTGTGAAGGAGGGGAGTGAGTGTGTGTGTGTGAAGGAGGGGAGTGAGTGTGTGTGTGTGAAGGAGGGGAGTGAGTGTGTGTGTGTGTGGGAAGGAGGGGAGTGAGTGTGTGTGTGTGAAGGAGGGGAGTGAGTGTGTGTGTGTGGGAAGGAGGGGAGTGAGTGTGTGTATGGGAAGGAGGGGAGTGAGTGTGTGTATGGGAAGGAGGGGAGTGAGTGTGTGTATGGGAAGGAGGGGAGTGAGTGTGTGTATGGGAAGGAGGGGAGTGAGTGTGTGTGTGGGAAGGAGGGGAGTGAGTGTGTGTGGGAAGGAGGGGAGTGAGTGTGTGTGTGGGAAGGAGGGGAGTGAGTGAGTGTGTGAGAAGGAGGGGAGTGAGTGTGTGTGTGGGAAGGAGGGGAGTGAGTGTGTGTGTGTGAAGGAGGGGAGTGAGTGTGTGTGTGTGTGTGTGAAGGAGGGGAGTGAGTGTGTGTGTGGGAAGGAGGGGAGTGAGTGAGTGTGTGAGAAGGAGGGGAGTGAGTGTGTGTGTGGGAAGGAGGGGAGTGAGTGAGTGTGTGGGAAGGAGGGGAGTGAGTGAGTGTGGGAAGGAGGGGGAGAGAGCTTTTCTTGAGTTAATAAGCATAGTATTGTGGGTATATACTTGTGTCGCCTGTGAATGACCTGACAAGTTGTTGATTATTTCATTATCAGGGAAATGAAGTCCAAACCACCTACATTGTATTGTAAGGCATCAGCCAGGACGTGACCCGTCATAAGTCCCTAGCTTATTAAACCAGTCAAGAAGAGACATTGTAACGGCTGCTTGGTGTCGTTGACACGTAATTTCAAAATTGTTGTTCAGGTAGTACCTGTTTTGTCCCAGTTGGTACCATATTTGGAGTAACTCCACCTTGAACGTACTTTAGGTTATACTTTAATCAGGGCGATCCATGTACAACGGGTCCCAGTTCTCGTGTGTTGTGGCAACGGCTCAGTCCGCGTTACCGGTGCCTAACCTGTGGAACTTACTATTTCCTATAAGATTCCATACTTTATAGTGTGTGCTGGTTTCGTTCATTGCCTCCATGGTTGTGTAGTAATTTCACGAAGGAGCCAGATTGTCTGTGCTTAAACCACCAGACAGGTATCGCCACGACACACAGGCTTGAAGGCTGCATTATGTACAGTACCAGTCTGTACAGCAGTTCCGGGAATTGTGCCGCATAATTATATAGATCGTCGTGCCTGGTGTATTGATTGTGTCTGGGTCTAAACTGTAACCTCAAAACTTGCCCGTTTCTTTGAGGAAAGTGCTATCAAAATGACAAGAGTCATTAATAATCTGCGTATTAATAATCTTGTTAATTCCCTGGAGGAGAGATAGGAGTGTTGGAAAAATAAGGTTGGGGGGGGGGGAAGGAAGAAGGGAGAAGGGGAAGGGTGGGTGTAAAAGGTGTGGGGCGAGAGGGAAGAACATGAGGGTGTGGGAGGGAGGGTAGAGATAGTAAGAGTGTGAGAAAAAACAGTGTTACCAAAAAGGACAATGGACAAGAGAGAGAGAGAGAGAGTACAAAGGAGTACAAGGATAACAAACAGCATCATACCTAATGGTCCTTTCGAGGCTGCTTGTTACAAAGAAGACACTCACTATGAAATCTAATTCTAAAGTTGAAGGTTGATAGTAAAGCAAGAAGATGGGGTGGTATAGAGAAAAATGGGATAATGTGGATAAGAAAGGACCAAACATTGTGGGATGTATTGTGGGGAGGGGAATGGATCCTGTGGTAGGAGGGGATGGGTGATTGTAATGGGTCTGGTCGGTGTGATGTTGGCCTCATGCAGGACGCTCTGTCTTGAGTTTGAATCCCCAGGACCATATTCGTTATTTTCCTGATTTGTCCTACAGCTGCCAGTTTCTTCACAAGCAGACGAGTGAATAACGACGTGAAAAATACAAACCAATAAACCATAACTATTTTTGACCATTTCACTGCTGTGGATACTTGTTTATCGTCAAAATGAACCAGTATCCTTTATGAAGACTGTCCCTGATTACCACCGAGTGTGTAGAACAGACCCGAGTTAATGCCAGTCCGCAAAACTGTAATAACCAAAGCTACGTCATAGCACCTTCCATTAGCACAGTATGCTGTTGTAGCACCTGTATCTTGCATCTCCTGCCTCCCTCCACCATACCATTTTCAAACATCACTAGCTTGTTTTCCCGTCTGTTCTACTCTTCTCCACCATACCAATGCTTCCCCCTACTATCTTCTGTGTTATTGCTAGTGCCTTATAATTACCTTATCCTTCTTCTACCCTCACCCCCTCCCCCATTTTACCATATATAGGGGAAGGTGTGGAGGTGGGTGGAAGGAAGTGGAGGGCAGAGACACGGACACAAGAGAGAAGGAGTTTAGGGCATCAGCGTGGGAAGATGGAGGAAGGAAACAGCGATTGGAAGGTGGAAAAAAGTGTGGGGGAGAGAGAGAGAGAGAGAATGGTGAGAGTGGGGGAGGAGAAGGGAGAGGGAAGGGAAAGTGGGGAGTAGGGTAAGGTGAGGGTTTCTGGGAGTGGGGAGTAGGGTGAAGTGAGGGGAGGGGCAGGGAGGGGCTGTGAGGCGATCAATGCCTGCTGGAGCCCACACCCTTGCCAGTGCACCAACCACCACCAACACACTCTCTCATCACCCTACCACACACCTCTTGTGCAGCGACTACCGTCCTCATAGCATCACTGAAATGTATGGTGCAAGTGTGGTGCCAAGGGTGAAAGTGGTGGTCATGTAGGGTGATTATTTTTAAGCCCTGGCGACTGCTTCCTTGCTTTGAGTAACAACTAGAATATTCCCCACTTTACCACACACCTCTGTGCAGTGACTGTAGTGCCTCTAATCAGCAGTGAAATATTGTTTTGTGGAAGTGTAGTGCGGAGAGTAGAAAATGGTGCGGACATAGATTGTCTGTCGATCCCTTGTGACTTTTGGTGCGTTGAATACCAACTATAATATTCCCGTCGTCACATACCTTCACATTGATTACAGTAGCTAATCATCAGTTTAATATTGTCTGGTGAAAGTGTAGTAATGTAGAGACAAATGACGTTCACACAGATTGGTATATATCAGAGCTTTGTGTTTCCTGGGTTTCATTGTCAGCGGGAGTATTGGCCACCTCACACTAACCCCAACACTTGGTCACATACCGTTACAGGGACTACAGTGCTGCCGTCACCACTGACATAGTATCTAGTAACGTGCATTGAAGGAAATGCATAGGGTACCTACACTGTTTCTAACAAGCCAGTTCTTTGTATCTGTTTTCCTGCTTCAAATGCAAACTTGAAAAATTCCTCCTTTATCACATAGCATTGCACTAACTGCAGTGTCACTCTCATCACTGGAATACTGTGTTGTGAAAGTAAAGTAACGAAGATGAAAAGAGTGACATTTATCCTCAGTAGTGTGTCCTTTGTGCTGCTGTGCTCCTTCAAATGGCAACCCAAACCTTTCCTCTTTACAGTCACCGCATATCTTATCTCTTCACTGACTTCAGTGCTTCTAATATAACTGGATTATTGCACAATGAAGCAGATGAAAAGGATGTTATTACTGAGTTGTACTGTAGTGACTTTGTGTTGAACTGTTGGAACTGGACCACTCTCACAAAATGCATATTAAGTAGTGGTGGTCTGAAATTCTTTGAGCCTAAGTTTGGTTTAGGAGTGAGTAGTCGAATCAACCCTCTAATCTGACTACATTTGGCCATCAGGTGGGCTGAACGGGGATAGCAATCTTTGTCAGGTTAGAACAAACGCTCAGATGAACTCTTCAATCTGAGTACAGTTGGCCCTCAGCTGAGCTGAAAGGGGTTAGTGATTTTGGTCAGGTTAGAACAGACGAGATATAGTCAGTCCTTTGTGCCTATTGTGTTGCTTTGAATATGGACTTGAATATACTCCCACCCTCACTCGCCTCACCACACCCACTGCGTCGACTGTATGCACTGTAGCAGTCTTCATGCGAATATTATGAAAGCTTAGCCTTGTCAGCCCGAGTACGTTATCATTATTATTTTGTTGCTATCTCCTGACAACTTAGCTCAGCTTAGGATAGACTCTTTGAACTGGAGGGCATATATAGAGCCGTCATTGACCCCAACAGTTTGAGGGGCCTTTCTTAGGTTATGTAGTCGTCAGGAAACGGTAAGCATAAGTAGAAAAAAGAGGGGGGGGGGAGGGTACAGAACTGAGAGGGTTAAGCGCTTCATTACGATAACGTGTTATTTTTTTCATGCTACCACCAGACGATTATATTTAACTTAATGAAAGACCTACATTAGTGAAGATGTTCATAAGGTAATATCTAACCCCTGCTCTTCAGAAAACCTGTATCGAGTTGAATACAGTTGTTTAAAAAACGAAGATTAAGAATGAAAATGCGGCTTGAAGAGGTTAAGGACGAAAGTAGTGTCATCTTAGTGTTTTATGCCTTTTTTCCTCGTTTTGAGTGTCAGCCAGAACATCCCTGTACTCAGTGGTGTCACAGTCCTTAGAGTGGCTGCAGTGTCCTTGTTATCACTGGAATATATAGTTGGTTGTTAACTTATTCAGCCCGAGGACGTAGCTGCTGTATTATTCTTGCTGTCCACACAAGGGTTTATTCAGGTCTGGAGAGACTTCAGACTTAGTACAGTCTTCACGAAGCCCATCATTACTGAGGGACTCGTGGTAAGCTGAATGGAATAGTACAGAAGCATCACAGACAACTTAAAAAAGGACCAACTTCCTCGAGTTGAAGAGGTAAAGGGTAGTGAAGGAAGTGAAAAGGGTGTCCTCAAATTCGTATCGGTTTATCGGTGTGTGTGTGTGTGTGTGTGTGTGTGTGTGTTTGTGTGTGTGTGTGTGTGTGTGTGTCAATGAGTGGTGCTTATGAGAATGTTTCACGCCAACTCGTACCTCGCCACACACCTCTGCTGCTTAAAACAGTGCAATAACCTTGAGTTAAATGTATCTGCACTCCTGTTAAAGCTTCCCAACACATTACATTCAAATTGGAATAAATATTGGAATGGAATACCTCAGACAAAGCGGTCTCTGATAATACATGACTGATATGGAGACTAGCGTGGTAAAAATGGGATCATATAACTACGACTCCAAGGTTAAGGCATGCGCAGTTGGTGGTTTTGTTTTGCCAGTAAAGTTTGATAGGTGACACGCTTCCCGAAACTTGCTTCTTCACCCACCCACCTCTTTCCTCCCACTCACCCTCCATCCCATCGCCCTCCTGCCCTCACTCCCCTGTTTCTACCTACTATTTTCCTCCCGCCCACCCACCAACTTAACCTTCTCCCACCCACGTACCCCTGTGCCTCGTATAGCTGTGTCATTGTAACTCCTTCAGTTGAAAGACTTAATTTCTGTTCAGTTTTGTTCTTAATATCTCCAGACAGTTTTGTTCGAATTACTGGGGGACTTTTCGAAATGGACAATAGCTTTCATTAACCAGCATTTTCCGCAGGGGTTTTCTTTGGTTGAATAAGACTTTGTAAGGTAGCAAGAACATTGATACAATATTCATAGGCGTGAAAGAAATAAGAGCATCATTTGAAGCAGTGACAGTGAGCTTCAAAGATTATGTACGAAAAGTAACTTCTGTACGCTGTTGGAAAAGTGTCTGTGTACTTCAGTGCTGGGGTTAGGGTAGTGTGAAGGGAGGCATTGTGTAGTGTGCTGGAGTGTGGTGTGCTAGAGTGTGGTGTGGTAGTGTTTGGTGTGCTAGAGTGTGGTGTGGCAGTGTCTGGTGTGCTAGAGTGTGGTGTGGCAGTGTTTGGTGTGCTAGAGTTTGGTGTGGCAAAGTTTCTT
>NC_137063.1:24438450-24553450 GCF_032717465.1 Coenobita brevimanus | reverse complement strand
ATAGGGTTTTATTTCCTAACGTATAATCCCAATCAGGTCTTTTTCCACTTTTACCAAACTTGATTACATGACACTTGTCCACATTGAATTCCATTTGCCATGTATTACTCCATTCATGAAGTTTATTTAATTTTTCTTGTAGCTCTTTACAGGAGTCTGTGTTAGTAATTCTCCTTTGTATTTTTGCATCATCTGCAAACATATTCAGATAGCTCTCATTTCCAGTGTTACTGTTTATATCATTTATATACACTAAAAACATGATTGGTGCCAGCACTGAACCCTGTGGTACTCCACTAGTCACTTCTTTCCATGATGAGTAGTTTCCTCTTAGTACTGTTCTCATTTCTCTTTTTATGAGAAAATCTTGCATCCAACAAAACAGTTTGCCTCGAATTCCTCCTTGATGGTACAGTTTCCATAAAAGTCTTTGGTGTGGTACTGTGTCAAAAGCTTTCTTGTAATCTGAATAGATACTGTCCACCCATCCTTCTCTTTCCTGTATTGTGTTTGTTACTCTGTCATAGTAGCTCAGCAGATTAGTAACACATGATTTTCCTTTTCTGAAACCAAACTGTCTTTCTGTTATCATACTGTGTTCTTCTAGATGGTTTACCCAAGCTTTTCTTATAAGCTTTTCTAATACCTTGCATACAACACTGGTCAGTGAAACTGGTCGGTAGTTGAGTGGATTTTGTCTATTTCCTCTCTTGAATAAGGGGACAATATTTGCTTTCTTCCAAGTATCAGGTGGTTTACCTTGACTCAAGGATTTCTTGAAAATTAAAAATAATGGTTTACTTAACTCCTTTGCACATTCTCGTAGTACCCAACATGAAATTTCATCAGGACCACTTGCTTTTCCTCTGTCTAATTTACTTAACTCCTCCTGTATTACTTTTTCTGCTATTTGTATATCTGGTAGTATGTGTGGACATGCATGTTCCACATAGTCCCTCTCAAAATTTTTTTCTTCTGTAAAAATTAAATGGAAATTCTTATTTAGTGCTTCACAAATATCTTTCTCTTGTGTATAAGTGATTCCCTCGTCCATAATGGATTGTATTATATCTTTTACTTTGGTTTTGCTTCTGATGTAGCTGTAAAACAGCTTTGGTTGATCACTACTTTTATTTGTTATATCCTTCTCAAACTGTTTTTGGGCTTCCCTCCTTATTCTTGTATAATTGTTTCTTGCCTGTTTGTAATTATTATACGCCCTTTCACTATTGTGTCTCCTGTATCTATTCCACAAAAAATCTCTTCTTTCTTTTGATTTTTTACATTCTGTATTGAACCATTTCTGTATTTTCTTATCTGCTTCTTTGTGCTGTGTGATGTACTTTTGGACTCCTATTTCATAAAATTCACAGAATTTTTTATATACAGCATTTAAATCTTGTCCTCTAAGCTCATTTTCCCAATCAACTTCTAAGAAATACTTCTTTAGGTCTTGGTAATTTCCCATTTTATAGTTTAGGCTCTTTTTGTAACTTTCATTGCTGTTAACTATGTCATATGCTATCCTGAAGTTGTAATTTAGTACTGCATGATCGCTTTTGCCGAGCGGAGGATGATATATTAAAATGTCAATATCATTTTCTTGCCTAGTAAATATTAGATCTAGCACTGAAGGTACATCGAGTCCTCTTTTTCTGGTGGTTTCCCTCACATGTTGCGTTAGGAAAAACTCTTGCACGAGATCCAGGAGCTTTTGGTCCCAGCAGCTTTCTTGGCTAATTATATCTAGAGTATTCCAATTTATATTTGTATTAAAATCTCCAGTTAGTATAATTCTTTCTGATTTCTCTTCCATTTTATGTAGTAATGATCTTAAACTCTGAATTGTACCCTCTGCCAGGTCCTCATATTCGTCTCTTTCCCATGTGTTTGATCTGGGTGGCATGTACAAATTGGCTACAATTTGTGTTGATCTCTACTGCAATCAGTTCTACTTGTGATGGTATATCTAGTTTTATTTCCTTGACTTTTAGATTTTTCTTAGTTAATATTACAATTCCTCCTCCTTTTTTTTAAATTTCTGTCTCTTCTCCATATATTGTATTCCTCTAAGTTTAGTATGTCATTGGATATCCTTGGTGTTAATTTTGTTTCAGTTAGGCATATTATTTGTGGTTCATTTTCTCTGACATAATCATTCATCTCTAGTAATTTAGATACCATTCCATCCACAATTTAGTACATCAACTTTATCATCTTGTTTATATACTTGTCATGACATGGTTCTACTACCTTCCTCCTTTTTATTCCCTCCTGTTTGTGTACTACTTTCGTACCTGCAATCCTATTACTTTGTAAAAAAAATTTCTTCTTGTCCTCTTCTGATCTTCCCTCATTTTTTGTTTTTGCTTCCTCCCTTTTCTCTTTCAGTAATTCCAGTTCCTCTTGTGTTAGGCATCTTTTTATCCATACATTTATGAACTCCTCTTTTTCCATAAGATTCTTTGCATTTTTTAGTATCTCCTCCACAGTGTTTACACTCTGGAAAGTCACCTTTAGAGGTCTTGTCTTGCTTTTCTCGTATTTCCCTAACTTTTTGTGTTCCTCTATGTCTTTACTACAGATTTCCTCTGATACTTCTTTCAGTAAGCTCATTACATTTGCCATCTCCTTTTTGCCTCTTGTGATCTTGTTTTTTACTTCTTCCTCTTCTATACCAGTGATTGCTATAGATTTGTTTATATCTACTGAATCTCTGACTAACTTTGGGTTGTTTTGGATTATTCTTTTCACTTCCTGTTTAATGCTTTTTTCCTCCACCCTTGTTTCTAAGGCTTTCTTTACTTTCACCATTTCAGCATACGTGGTTTCCACATCATTTTTGTAGCTTTGCACAGCTTCATTCACCTGTGTTATCTTCTCCTCAATATCACTGCTCTGGTCTATCAGACTGCTTACTTGCCTAATTGTCTCTGTATCATTTTTGAACTCTTCCATAATACTCTCGTGATTGACTACTGTACTTGCCATTTCACTCATTTTTTTCCTAAGTGTACTCAATTCCACTGTTAGTTCACTGATGGTTGTCTTTCTTGTTGGCCTCCTTTCCTAGTTTTTCTATTTCTTCCTTTTGTGTGTGTGTGTGTGTGTGTGTGTGTGTGCTTATTTCAGTTACGACCGCGAAGGCTTGATTATGTAACTCACCATATAGCCAACACACACACACACACACACACACACACACACACACATATATATATATATATATATATATATATATATATATATATATATATATATATATATATATATATATATATATGCAGTATATGGGGGAGGCATGTCCCTGGAGTTGACGTATTGTTGGTAACTGAAGTCTTTCTAAAATATAGTTGCTCTGTGAACATATGCCTGATTCGCAACTGTTCTGGAGTAAATTACTCTTAATTTTGAATGGTGGTAGTAGGAGAAATTATGCATTTCTACCTCGGGTTACCATCTTCTTTACTCTTTATAGCTTGTGTTTCTGGTTAGACAGCTCCTAGTGTATATCTTGATCATTTGTAGGTTATCCGAAGTAAACAAGCAACAGAGTGTACGTGATGGGAACACGAGATGAATTTGTTTTCTTATTACCACCATTCAGATTTAAATGTCCTTCACTCCTTAGCCGTTGATAACTAATTGGACAAATTCATTGAATATATACGATATATCTTAGAATGACCTCAGCAAACACCTCTTGAAGGTATTAAGTCAGCTTCCGTGACGTTCTGCAAAATATATATATATATATATATATATATATATATATATATATATATATATATATATATATATATATATATATATCTCATTCTAGTAGTTCAGTTACTCTTCTAGGAGCTGCCTAGCATGGGCCAACCGGCCTACTGCAGTTATCCTCTCTTCTTATGTTCTTATGTTATATATATATATATATATATATATATATATATATATATATATATATATATATATATATATATATATATATATATATATATATATATGCAGAGACTTCATTTCACCGTGAAGATATGTATGCAAATTAACCACAGGAGAAATGAAAGGAGCGACAGTGAGTACTTTCGTATATTACATCTTCAGACAGAGTGAGACAGAAACGTAAAGGGTAGAGGTCTTTTATGCACATCCGCAGCAGGTAGTGGCACACAGAACAATGGATGACCTGAATTTTTACCTGCGGCTTAACTTAGGGTCACCTGCAGCAGGGAGTGGAACACAACAAAGGATGACCTGAATCTAAAAATACACGTGACAAAGGAGGAGGGAGTAGGAGGGGAGGAAAGGGAAGTGGGAGGGAGGGGGAAGAAGAGAGGGGGGAGGGAGGAAGGGATAAATACTGCTGCTTAACTTAAGACCTAGATGATTAATGCTTGGTGTGTCCCACACAGGTGTGACTACACCACCAGGAGATGACAGGGAACAATCACGTGTTAGTCTGGGGGATACTGCTTTAAAATTAATTCAGTTAACAATTTATCACACTTAAAATGACCATAGCTCATGTTTACATTCTTTTCATATGTGCCAGAAATTAGACAAGATTCTATTACATTTCTTTCATCTAAGCTTTTTGATCTTGCTAGAATCTTGGAGCCTGTCCAGTCAATATGGTGATCACTGGATGCTTTGTGCTGAAATAAACCACTACTCTGTTGGGCTGTTCTTACACTGTATTTATGTTGTGAGATTCTAGTTTCCAAATCTTTTCCAGATTGTCCTATGTAAAATTTGTTACAGCTTTTACACGGGATTTTGTAAACAACGCCTGAATTACTGAAAGGGCTGTTCTTGATGAGGGTTTTTTTTTTATGGTGTTCTCATATTTGAATACTACTTGTGCATTGCGTTTCCTCAGTATGTGAACAACATCAAGAAAATTTTCATTGAAGGGGAGGACAAGGGTTCTTTGAATGTTCTGGCGATCTGGCTTATTAGTTTTCCCTTCAGGGAATCGTTTCTTGGCTGTATTGTGGCACTGAGTTAGTATGCTTTGTGGATATTTTAGCTTCTTTCCAATACTCTGAATCATTTTTAGTTCATCATCTAAAAATTCTGGGTCTGAAATTCTATATGCTCTTAGGTACATGGATAAGAACACAGATCTTTTTACATTAATATGATGGTTTGAATAGTAATGAACATATGACATAATATTTGGAGGTTTTCTGTATACCTTAGTCTTCAAAACATTTTGGTCCCTGATGACTTTTACATCCAAAAATGGCAATTCATTATCCATTTCCATCTCATGAGTAAACTTAATCGATGGAACTAACGAATTTAATTGCAGGAGAAATTCATCAATGGGAAGACTGTTAGGCCAGAAGCACAGGATATCATCAACGTATCGGAGCCAAACACTGTTTTGCTCCTTTATGGAGGTCAGTAAATGTTTCTCAAAGTATCCCATGTAAATATTTGCCAGAACTGGGGAGAGGGGATTACCCATGGCCATACCAAATTTTTGTGTCTAAAATTTACCTTCAAAGGTAAAAGAAGAGTTCACAATGCACAATTTAATCAGCTTGATAATGTTTTCAGAGGGAATACCATCAGTGTTACTACCCAGAATGCTTGGCAGGAAAGTTAAAACATCATCAACAGGGACATTTGTGAATAATGATTTAACATCAAAGCTGACTAATTTGTAGGGGTACATGACATTTAGACATTTTAACTTTCTTACCAAATCCTCATTGTTTTGTACAAATGAATCAGAGATAGTGCCTACAACAGGGGACAACAGTGTTACCAGCCACTTGGAGAGCTTGTATGTCGTAGAGCCTACAGAGCTTACAATTGGCCTGATGGGGTTGTTTGGTTTGTGAGTTTTAATCAAGCCATACATATATGGTGCAGATGGATTTTGCACATAGAACTGTTTGATCAAGTCTTCCCTTCCTCTTAGCAAAGTCTTGATTTCTTTATGGAATTTTCTACTTTGTTTTTCAGTTGGATCACTTTTTAGTTCACTGTAGGTGTTGGTGTCACGCAACAGTTCACTCACTTTTTCCTTGTAGTCACATTTGTTCATGACTACTACAGCGCTGCTTTTATCAGCTGTAGTTATATGCAGGGAGTCATCTTTTTTCAATTGAAAACAGCTATTGGAACATACATATGAATCCAGATTGCGTCATAAACCTGTCATCTAAAGAATTAGATCGGGATACCTTATGTGCCCTAGGTTGGGGTTGGAAAGTCCTTGTTTCAAATGAAAAACAATCAGGTGAAAATAGATTATTCGTGGCATTTTGTATGGGGCATTGTTTAAGAAAAATAACAACTTTGCTCCTAAAAGATTTGTGAATGCCTTGGACAAATTGAAAAAAAATGACTCCCTGCATATAACTACAGCTGATAAAAGCAGCGCTGTAGTAGTCATGAACAAATGTGAGTACAAGGAAAAAGTGAGTGAACTGTTGCGTGACACCAACACCTACAGTGAACTAAAAAGTGATCCAACTGAAAAACAAAGTAGAAAATTCCATAAAGAAATCAAGACTTTGCTAAGAGGAAGGGAAGACTTGATCAAACAGTTCTATGTGCAAAATCCATCTGCACCATATATGTATGGCTTGATTAAAACTCACAAACCAAACAACCCCATCAGGCCAATTGTAAGCTCTGTAGGCTCTACGACATACAAGCTCTCCAAGTGGCTGGTAACACTGTTGTCCCCTGTTGTAGGCACTATCTCTGATTCATTTGTACAAAACAATGAGGATTTGGTAAGAAAGTTAAAATGTCTAAATGTCATGTACCCCTACAAATTAGTCAGCTTTGATGTTAAATCATTATTCACAAATGTCCCTGTTGATGATGTTTTAACTTTCCTGCCAAGCATTCTGGGTAGTAACACTGATGGTATTCCCTCTGAAAACATTATCAAGCTGATTAAATTGTGCATTGTGAACTCTTCTTTTACCTTTGAAGGTAAATTTTAGACACAAAAATTTGGTATGGCCATGGGTAATCCCCTCTCCCCAGTTCTGGCAAATATTTACATGGGATACTTTGAGAAACATTTACTGACCTCCATAAAGGAGCAAAACAGTGTTTGGCTCCGATACGTTGATGATATCCTGTGCTTCTGGCCTAACAGTCTTCCCATTGATGAATTTCTCCTGCAATTAAATTCGTTAGTTCCATCGATTAAGTTTACTCATGAGATGGAAATGGATAATGAATTGCCATTTTTGGATGTAAAAGTCATCAGGGACCAAAATGTTTTGAAGACTAAGGTATACAGAAAACCTCCAAATATTATGTCATATGTTCATTACTATTCAAACCATCATATTAATGTAAAAAGATCTGTGTTCTTATCCATGTACCTAAGAGCATATAGAATTTCAGACCCAGAATTTTTAGATGATGAACTAAAAATGATTCAGAGTATTGGAAAGAAGCTAAAATATCCACAAAGCATACTAACTCAGTGCCACAATACAGCCAAGAAACGATTCCTTGAAGGGAAAACTAATAAGCCAGATCGCCAGAACATTCAAAGAACCCTTGTCCTCCCCTTCAATGAAAATTTTCTTGATGTTGTTCACATACTGAGGAAACGCAATGCACAAGTAGTATTCAAATATGAGAACACCATAAAAAAAAAACCCTCATCAAGAACAGCCCTTTCAGTAATTCAGGCGTTGTTTACAAAATCCCGTGTAAAAGCTGTAACAAATTTTACATAGGACAATCTGGAAAAGATTTGGAAACTAGAATCTCACAACATAAATACAGTGTAAGAACAGCCCAACAGAGTAGTGGTTTATTTCAGCACAAAGCATCCAGTGATCACCATATTGACTGGACAGGCTCCAAGATTCTAGCAAGATCAAAAAGCTTAGATGAAAGAAATGTAATAGAATCTTGTCTAATTTCTGGCACATATGAAAAGAATGTAAACATGAGCTATGGTCATTTTAAGTGTGATAAATTGTTAACTGAATTAATTTTAAAGCAGTATCCCCCAGACTAACACGTGATTGTTCCCTGTCATCTCCTGGTGGTGTAGTCACACCTGTGTGGGACACACCAAGCATTAATCATCTAGGTCTTAAGTTAAGCAGCAGTATTTATCCCTTCCTCCCTCCCCCCTCTCTTCTTCCCCCTCCCTCCCACTTCCCTTTCCTCCCCTCCTACTCCCTCCTCCTTTGTCACGTGTATTTTTAGATTCAGGTCATCCTTTGTTGTGTTCCACTCCCTGCTGCAGGTGACCCTAAGTTAAGCCGCAGGTAAAAATTCAGGTCATCCATTGTGCTGTGTGCCACTACCTGCTGCGGTTGTGCATAAAAGACCTCTACCCTTTACGTTTCTGTTTCACTCTGTCTGAAGATGTAATATACGAAAGTACTCACTGTCGCTTCTTTCATTTCTCCTGTGGTTAGTTTGGATATATATATATATATATATATATATATATATATATATATATATATATATATATATATATATTGTAGGTAATAAACACAGGTAGGTAGGTAGACAAGGATATAAAAATAGCCTCTGCAGTCATTAAGCTGAGAGCTGTGCAAGGTAAACAGTTCAAACTTTGCGTGAAACAAACCGCAAAAAATATATGAATCAGTCCAATGTAAGACGCTAAGTGAATGTTTGAAAGTGTCATCCAGAAAAAAGGAAAGATATTGTGTGGAATCTGCAATTTTGTGTTAAGTTTTTTGTAAAAGATAGAATAATCTGCCTGAAAGTGAAATAAGTGGATAACTGGAATGAAATAATTCCAATAAAGGGTTTTCAGCAACAGAGTAAAGCACACGAAACTGAAAAGTGAGAGAGGAACGGGGGAAGCAGAGGACTAAGATAAAGTTGAAGGAACAGAGGACGATAAATACCAAGAGACTGTCGTAGCTTGAGAGTTGACCGATGAATTAACAGCCACAGGTTATGTGAGTCCAATTGCAGTGGGCAGTGATTAACCGGTTATCGAGAAGATTCAGACTAATTAGGAAACTAAATAATAAAACAAGAACATTGTCGATGCAAGAGCAGGTACTAAGGCAGAAATTTGACTATCCTAATATTTACATTTGAAAAGAAGAACTGACTTGAAGTTCTTCAAAATCGAAATAAATTGTGGATTCGTTTACCCGAGCGGCCATGTTTGAGACTATACAGCCCTTGGAGTCAGAGCACCAAGAAGACTAGCGGAACACTTGCCTTCCCTGCCTTCATCTCCGACCCATATGACCTCAGCCATGAACATCTTCCCTGAGTGAGTGTCGTCTGATGATGTATTGTTTGTGGCTTTGGGAAACTAGCATTTTTTTTTTTTTTTTAAATCTAACAAGCCTAATTATTTATATGGCATGTTGATGTTCTTTTGTATGTTACTGATGGGAACTGTCGGCACTAAGAAGGTACAGATATCATACAAGACCACGTTAGCCCCTTCAGTATCATAATCTTCTATTTGGTGTTACGATTTTCCACAACATGGAGAGACCTCGTGTTATTTATGTCTGCATCCTGGGCCAGGTTCTCTCTCTCTCTCTCTCTCTCTCCTTTCGATATATATATATATATATATATATATATATATATATATATATAGATATATAGATATATATGTATGTATGTATGTATGTATGTATGTATATATATATATATATATATATATATATATATATATATATATATATATATATATATATTGGGGGGGAGGAGTAGAGGGTTCTTGAAGTTTGGAGATAGTAAAATAGGTAGCCGACAACAAAACCCCACCTTACACCAGAGCAACGCACACCACTCGCACCATCCCAACTGCCTTCCAGTTTTCCTGTTTTTGTGTTTAACCAACAGAATACTTACTACCTGTCCTGCAAGAAACAGTCGCGAAATTACCACAAGATGTGTTGTTTTCCTGTGGTCCCCACCGCCGCCACCCCATCCACATTATTCCAAACCCTCCATCCATCTCCCAACCCTCATAACCCCTTTCTCGTCATCCAGTCCCTCCCCCCCCCCATTCTGACTCCACCCTTCTCTTACCATCCCATCTGTGTCATACCAACTCCACATACACCACCTCAACCCAACCCACACCATCCTAACCCCAACCCCACCATCCTAAACCCGACCCACACCATCCTAAACCCAACCCACACCATCCTAAACCCAACCTCACCATCCTAAACCCAACCCACACCATCCTAAACCCAACCTCACCATCCTAAACCCAACCCACACCATTCTAAACCCAACCCATACCATCCTAACCCCAACCCACACCATCCTAAACCAAACCTCACCATCCTAAACCCAACCCACACCATCCTAAACCAAACCTCACCATCCTAAACCCAACCCTCACCATCCTAAACCAAACCCACACCATCCTAAACCCAACCTTCACAATCCTAAGCCCAACCCATACCATCCTAAACCCAACCCATACCATCCTAAACCCAACCCATACCATCCTAAACCCAACCCATACCATCCTAAACCCAACCTATACCATCCTAAACCCAACCCACACCATCCTAACCCAACCTCACCATCCTAACCCCAACCCTCACCATCCTAACCCCAACCCACACCATCCTAACCTCAACCCACACCATCCTAACCCCATCCCACACCATCCTAACCCCATCCCACACCATCCTAACCCCATCCCACACCATCCTAACCCCAACCCACACCATCCTAACCCCAACCCACACCACCCTAACCCCAACCCACACCACCCTAACCCCATCCCACACCATCCTAACCCCATCCCACACCATCCTAACCCCAACCCACACCATCCTAACCCCAACCCACACCATCCTAACCCCAACCTACACCATCCTAACCTCAACCGACACCATCCTAACCCCATCCCACACCATCCTAACCCCATCCCACACCATCCTAACCCAACCTCACCATCCTAACCCCAACCCACACCATCCTAACCCAACCTCACCATCCTAACCCCAACCCACACCATCCTAAACCCAACCCCACCATCCTAACCCCAACCCACACCATCCAAAACCCAACCTCACCATCCTAAACCCAACCCTCACCATCCTAACCCCAACCCACACCACCCTAACCCAATCCACCATCCTAATATCAACCCACACCATCCTACCCCAACCCACATCCTAACCCATTCCACATCACCCTAAAAATGCCACCATCCTAACCCCAACCCACACCATCCTAACCCCAACCCACACCATCCTAACCCCAACCCACACCATCCTAACCCCAACCCACACCATCCTAACCCCATCCCACACCATCCTAACCCCATCCCACACCATCCTAACCCCAACCCACACCATCCTAACCCCAACCCACACCATCCTAACCTCAACCCACACCATCCTAACCACAACCCACACCATCCTAACCCCATCCCACACCATCCTAACCCCATCCCACACCATCCTAACCCCAACCGACACCATCCTAACCCCAACCGACACCATCCTAACCCCATCCCACACCATCCTAACCCCATCCCACACCATCCTAACCCCATCCCACACCATCCTAACCCCATCCCACACCATCCTAACCCCATCCCACACCATCCTAACGCCAACCCACACCACCCTAACCCCAACCCACACCACCCTAACCCCAACCCACACCATCCTTACCCAACCTACACCATCTTTACCCAACCCACACCATCCCTACCCAACCCACACCATCCCTACCCAGACCACACCATCCTTACCCAACCCACACCATCCTTTCCCCAGTGCACACTATCCTAACCCCAACCCACACCATCCTAACCCAACAGCACCATCCTAACCCAAGCCCAGCATTGTAACCTAACCCACACCATCCTAACCCAACAGCACCATCCTAACCCAAGCCCAGCATTGTAACCTAACCCACACCATCCTAACCCAACAGCACCATCCTAACCCAAGGCCAGCATTGTAACCTAACCCACACCATCCTAACCCAACAGCACCATCCTAACCCAAGCCCAGCATTGTAACCTAACCCACACCATCCTAACCCAACAGCACCATCCTAACCCAAGGCCAGCATTGTAACCTAACCCACACCATTCTAACTCAGTTCCATCATCCTGATCCAACTCCACCATCTTCACCCAGTGCCAGCATCCTAATCTCGTCCTACCATCCTAATCCAACCCACACTGTCATGTCTTGACCCTACACCATCCTAACCTAATCCCACCATCCTAACTCCAACCCTATTGTCCTATCCTCAACCGCACCACCCTACCCCATCCCACACATCCTAACTCCAACCAACGCCATCTAAACTCCAGTTCACACTATTCTAACCCCAACTCACACAATCCTAACTGCAGCTCACATCATCCTAACCCCAACCCACATCATCCTAGCCCCATACTACACCAATCTAGCCCCAACCCACACTATCCTAACCCCGACCCACATCATCCCATCAGTACCTAATCTGCTGCTTTGATCCCTTCACAACAAGAGGTCTCATCCAGGGCAGAATAAAGTTACCTGGTAATAACAAGAATGAAATGGGAAAAGCATCATCACAGTGAAGGAGTTGGTTTTGGTTAGGTATTTAAATGGTCATGTGAGTGCAGCAGCTCATGGATACTATGGGGTGCGTGGGGTATGCACATATGGTACGAGGAATGCGGAAAGGGGGAGAATACTAGAGCTCAGAGGCAGAGAACATGATTGTGTGCAACACAAATCCTGGGGGAAATAATAGCCAGATTGACTATTTCTTGATCAGGAGGGCTGATAGAAGACTTGTGAAGGATGTAAAAATTATAGGGAGTGGAGAGTGTGTGCAACAACACAAACTGATGATGTGAGACATGATACCAAAGAAGCAGGCAGTGAAGAAAATGCCCTTTGCAACCAGAAGGAAAATACAGATGTTGAAAAAACGAGTAAGGATGGCTTCTATAGTCAGGTGAGTAGAGTCGTGGCTGAACAGGGAGCTGTAGACAGGCATGTTAATGAACAGCACACAGCTCTCAAGAGCAGTCTCTTGAGAAGTACTAATTTATTGTATGGATTAACAAAGACATGAAGTAACATGATGGTGGGATGAGAGTGTAGAAGCCACAGGTAAGGAAGGAAGAAATTTTCTTAGAATGAAAAAGGATGGTAACAGAGGAATATTTGTCTTTTAAGCATTGGACCAGAAAGGAAGTACGCGTACCGGTATATAGGGCAAAGTCTGAGTCTCAGAGACTTTTCTGGATAGTGTCCTAGTACCAAGAGGAGGAATGTGATATTTATGGTGAAAAACAATTGAGGTGAGAAAACAGGGATATAAGTGAACAAAATGTGAAGAATTTTAAACGAAAGATAGTAGTGGATACTGAGGATATTAAAGGTGCATGAAGAAAGCATTATAACTGGTTGCTGACTGAAGAGTTTAACAGGAACAGGGAAGGTTTGGAGTCAGCAAGCTCAGTGTTTAGCCATTGGCCTGTGATTGATGCTGCCATTGTGAGCAGGGTAATTGGCAGGATCCAGTTGGGGAAGGTGGCAGGTATGTCTAAGTTGATAAAGAAATGTTGAAGGTCTTACGAGATGCAGGAGTGGGTTTGGTTACTGATCTGATAAATTGGTTACACAACAGACTCTCAGTTATCCAGCATATAGTGGCCAAGGGGGTGTCAGAAGGTAATGTACTGATGGATAGTGATGTAATAACCCCCCAGACACCCCCTCCAGGGTGTAACCCCTACAAAACCCTCTGCCTATACTGTATAGCAGTTCGGGCTTAGAAAGTCACCCTTAAATGCTGTAATAAATGCTAAAATATCATTGTACTCTGCTGTACACATACTGTTCATCTGACCCCCGGTGGTAGAGTTAAGCAGGGCAAGGCAGGTTAGCAAGGCACTCTGAAAGAGGACAGGCAGTCCTAACCAAGCATGAGGAGAGAGACAGGAGAGGCATGAATGACAAATAAAACAGTAGATGTTTAGGGGAATAAATTATCCAGAGCATAGTAGGAGAATTTCTTGATGAAGCCCATGCAAGATATATGCACTATGACAGCTATTGCTGGTGAGAGAACTGTGGCCTTGGGGGAGATGGGGTTCAAATGATTGTCAGTATTTGGGACAAGAGGAAAAATGGTTTGAAGTATATTGAGGAGGAGGGGTATACATAATTAATATTGAACATGAGAAGAAAACAAAAGAGGGACATACAAATAACTGATTAAAAAAGAAGTAAATGTTGCATTTTCTTAAGCACGGGGCAGTGGAACAGAAATGAACAACATGAGTGTCCTAAGAAAATGAACGCTACATGCAATGTTGCATGTTTCAGCCTTAGGGGGAAATTTAGTAATAATATCATTGCACTATTACATCAATTACAAGATACCAAGAGTAAATGTTAACTAAAGGGGCATTCAGTGGAGTGCATCACTTCGACAAGGGCATTGTAATTTCCAAACCACTCAACATAATGGATTAAGTTTTCTCATCATTGATTAGGATTTCGCAAAAAGTGTTTTCCAAATCCAGTATGTGTAATACAATCCGGATATGTCCCAAAAGTTAATCGATTGTTCCCAGGGACATGGACTGTCGACCCACCAAATTTGGTTCAGATCTCTTGGTTTTTGAGTAATCTTGATAACAGACAAACAAACAAACAAACAGGGTGAAATCATACTCTCTTGTCAGACGTTTCGTTTTTAAAGGCTCCAACATGCATGCGTCGGCCTTGGTGACCTAATGGCGGCTCTCCATGCTGCACGATCTGTTGCAGCCTCCCTGTTCAGTCCCATAACCCTGAGGTCACACTTAATGACCTCGTCCCATGTCTTTCTCGGTCTACCCCTCATAACCCCACCCCCAGTATTAACACTTCTTACCTTCCTCACCCAGTTATCATCCCCCAACATCTCCACATGCCCAAACCATCTCAATCTACCTCTCCTCATCACAACACCAATACACTCCAGTCCAGTCCTACCTCTCAACTCTTCCAGCGTAAACCCAGCCCCCCCAGACCTTGCATGCAGGGACGCACTACACATCCACCTAATCATTGTCATTTCTGTACGTTTGAGCCTGCGAATATCCTCCTTTACTGCCCAGGTCTCACTACCATACAGCATTACACTCCTAACACATGCTGCATACAAGGACCCCTTAGCACGTAGGGAGAGTCCTCTCAGTGTCAGGAGAGGCAGGAGCTCCCTGAACTTCTTCCAACCACTTCTCACCCTACCCACAGAGCTAGCTCCAGCCCCACCTTCAGCACACAACGTGTCTCCCAAATAACAAAACTCTTCCACATACTCAAGAGATTCATCAGCAAGTTCAATCCATTCATGCCTGATAATCTCCACTTGCTCTCCCCGACACACGGTACACATAAAATGAGCATTATCTCGCAGTCTGCCTCTAATACCACTACATCTCTTGTGCACCCATTTATCACAAACACCACACAAGATGGAATTATTTCCCACGCCCTTGTGGCAAACTGCACATGGCCACTCTCCCTCGTCTTTGACAGTACCGCCATCAACCCTAGATATCCTCACTTTTGTTTTATCTGGATTTACCCTGAAGCCCTTGTACCTCATACCATCTCTCCACTTCCTAAACCTTTCCTCTGCCTCCCTTTCGTTCTCTGCAATCAACACCAAATCATCAGCATACAATATCTCCCACAGGAGTCCATTTCAGAAGTCATGTGAGAGGGCTTCAGGTACCATGGTAAACAACATGGAACTCAAAACTGACCCCAGATGCACACCATCGTTCACGGAAAACTCATCACTCAAATCTCCATTCACTCTTACCTGGGTGCAATCACCCTCATACATAGCCATAACCACCCTAACCAGCCACTCCTCCAAGCCAAGCTTTCTCATTGCCTACTTCACCACCTCTCTAGGGACTGTCAATGGCCTTTTACAAATCAACAAAAACAAAATACAGATCCCATTTCTTCCCAATATATTTTTCCTGAAGCTGTCGAACAATGAATATGGCATCAGTGGTCCGCCTGCCTGGCATAAACCCAAACTGTATCTCATCAATATTCACTTTTTCTCTAATCATACCTTCTAAAACTCTCCCCATTACCTTCATTATGTGATGTTAAAGCTTTATACCTCTATAATTTCCTCTTTCCAGGGCATCACCCTTCCCTTTATACACATTTACAATTACACTCTTCGGCCAATCATCTGGGACAACACACTCATAAATAATCATATTTATCAGGTCAGTGACTAACCTCACCCCTATATCTCTGGAGGCCTTCCACATTTCGGCAGTCAACCTAGACACACACCTGCTGCCTTCCCCATTTTCATCCTGCCTATTGCCTCACAGTAGTTGCATCAATCCAAAGCCAAGGGCCAAACACTGGATCTGCCGGCTCCAAACCTTCCCTGTCCCAGTCAAACTCCTCATTCAACAACTGGCTATAATGCTTTCTCCATGCATCTTTAATATCCTCATTGTTCACCACTACTCTTCCTTCATCATTCTTCACACACTGCTCACCTATAATATCCCGATTATGCCTCTTCATCATATTTGCCACCTTAAAGATCATATTTTTCCTTTCCCCATGATTTAGGTTATCAAGTAAAAGTCTCTGTGACTCAGACTTTGCCCTGTATACCTCTCTTCTAGCCCTACACTTGGCAGCCAAGTATTCCTCCTTGTTACCACCCTTCTTCCATTCCCGGGAAAGCCTTCTTTTCTCCTTAACTGCAGCTTCTACACCTTCATCCCACCACCAAGTTACTTTATGTTTTGGTGGTCCTCTTGTCCAACCGCATATTACATCAGTAACTCTCAAGAGATTGTTCTTGAGGGCTCTGTACTGTTCATTAATGCCTCTGTCTATGGCATCCTGTTCAGCTACCACTCTCCTCATTTCTCTATAGAAGGCATCCCTTACTGCTTGGTTTTCCAGCTTCCATATTTTCCTCCTAGGTACATAAGTCATCTTTTTCATCACTTGTTCTTTAAGCACCATACCACAAATCAATAGTTTGTGCTGCTGCATACACTCCTCACTTCCTATAACTTTAACATCCCTCACTAACCTCCTATCAGCCCTCCTAACCAGAAAATAATCTATCTGATTGCTGTTTCCCCCAGCCTCATACGTAATTAACCTACTCTCTCTTTTCCTAAAATATGTGTTACACACAATCATGTCTGTTGCCTCCCCAAACTCGAGTATCCTTTCCCCTTCCACATTCCTTATACCACACGCACATCCCCCATGTACTCCTTCATAACCTTGTGCTGCTTCACCTACATGACCATTTAAGTTCCCTCCCAAAACCACTATCTCATCATCCCCCATACCACCTACTACACCTATTAAATCATCCCAAAATCTATCTTTCTCTGCTTCATCCAATCCTGCCTGTAGAGCATATGCCGATATAATTGCAGTTATATTTCTACCAAACAGAATTTTCACTACCAATATCTTATCGCGTACTCTCATAACATTCATAACATATTCCACCCATTTCTCAGCAACCATCACACCAACACCCCCATATCCGTCTGTTCCCCCCCCCCCTGCCAGAACAACTTATAGTAACAGTCCTTCCCAACAATCTTTCTGGTTGATCCACCCCTGTACCGGACTTCCTGCAAACGCGCCACATCCACCCACCTCCTACTGAATGCCTCAACAACTTCCCCTGCTCTTCCCTTCAAATTTCCCACATTCCATGAAAACACCCTCATCCCCCTGGGTGATTTACTGTCCTCAGGCTTGCTTTGAAATTTATTCTTGTATTTTGTCATTGTCAATATTAATAAATGGGGATAGACATACCACAGTCCCCACTCACTGCACAGTCCCAGGTCCAGGCAATGGATCTGGGACCCCTAGCCCACCAGCTTACCAGTGGCTGTGGTAGTGGCCTCAGGGCATCCTGCCAGGACAGCTGCAGGGACACCGTCCAAGTGCGCCTTGGCACTGTAACTGTCCCGCCATTATACACCCACTGATATGGCAGCCTCCTGGGGCGCTACTCATAGGTTCGGGCCCCTCTCTATTGGGCGGAAGTGGCAGCCTGGGAACCGCAATGCCCTGTACCCTCTAGCACAGGCTTGATCACCATCTCGCCCTGGACCCATGATCTATGCCGGCGGAACCCCCATTATGCCTCCCCCCAGAACTCCGCCACTAGGTAGTGGGGGCAAAGTTTTCTGGCCGCATGTCCTTGCTGGCGCCAACCCCTGTAACGTAGTGGGATAGATTGTGTGAAATGTAAAGTGCATGTGGTGTAGTGCATAAGATAGTTAGAGGAAATGTTTGGGAGAGTATGCTGGTCTACTCTCCATGTTACTGTCACACTGAAAAGGTCAGCAAAAGGGGATGGTTAGATAGCTAGTGAAGCAGGAGCTCCAGCTCTTCCTATCACCAGCATTCCCATTCCCCTCAGGAGTACCACCCTGTTCGGCCCGTGCTACAGCCTCCTTCTACAGAGAGAAATATTATAATATTTGTGATGTAATCTTTGTGCATAGTGTGAGAAAAATGTGAACAACGAAATAAACCAAACTGAACATCAAAAGCAGCATTTTTGGTGGCAAGACTTTGGCCCTGAATTGAATTCAGTCCCACAGCTTACATTATTGAATATTGAACATGAAATTATAATAAAAACATAAATATAAGAAATTAGAGTGAAACGAAGTCATCCATTGAGAGCCAGAATTCCAAGTTAGGACTAAAATTGTCAGGAAATTGTGTTCAGGTGACTAGGAAAACTGGTGCAGGAGACGTAGGGCCATCTCTGGAAAAAAAAAAAAAAAAAAAAAAAAAAAAGTACATTGAATATACTCAATGACTTTGTAAAGGTGTACAGAAATGCATTTTCGAGTATGCTGGGGAGCCATCAACAAATAAGGAAAACACCTGTATGGATGATAATAGGCTAGGATAAGTTTGATTAGGTTAGTGTAAAATAGGTTAGGTTAGGACAAGATGAATTAGGTTGGACTGTTACTAAAATTTAGGTTAGGTTTGGGTCAGTCAGCATTGAAATGGGTAATAAATTGAGTGCAAAGATGGGTCCATCGTATTTGGCATTGTTGGGGATAAGAAAAAAGCAAATTGCTTTTAAAATGCTATTCACCACTGTTTAAAGAAATAAAAACATTGAAACATGGAAATACACTAAAAATAATACTGCAAGTATCCTAGGAAGATCTTTTGTAAAGAAAAAACTATACACTATCTATCTATCTATATACCTAGGCTGCTTCCCCCAAGGAAAGGGAGGTAGCCGAGACAGGACGACTCACTCTCCATTTACTCATCCATTCAAACACATTCATTCGCATCTTAGCCCCAAAGGGGAGAACGGACAGATCCTCACCGCATCACACCGCACAAGGGTCAACTGCGCAATGCAAGCAGTGACATCCACAGCAGGGCCCGACAGCAGAACTGGTTTACCCCTGCCACATCATAACAGACCCATCCCCTTACCCGCACCTGACCTGACTAGCTGATCAGACCAAATGCGGGAGAATATCCCCTCAGGGCTGCATCATCACTTATTCATTCACAATTTCTCTCCATTTATTTCTGTCACGCACAGCCACTCTTCCTTGCTCAACAGACATCCCTCTCGCATCCAGCGCTCTCTTCACACTGTCCATCCATCCTATTCGTGGTCTTCCTCTCAGTCTTACACCTCTCACATCAGATCTAGTTATCTTTTTCACCAATCGCTCATTATCCATTCTCTCCATATGCCCAAACCATTGCAACACCCTCTGCTCAACTCTACCAGCCATCTCCCGAACAACTCCAGTTCTCCTTCGCACTTCATCATTTCGCACTCGATCCATACGCGTCACTCCACACATACTCCTCAGACATCTCATCTCCATTACATTCAAACTTTTCCTCTCTGCTACACCCATATTCCATGTTTCAGCCCCATATAACGCAGTCGGTACCACAACACCCTCATACAGCCTTCTCTTTACATCCATTCTAAGCGAACGACATTTAAACACTTTTTTCATTCCTCCCAGCACCTTTCCTACTTCATTTATTCTAAACTTCACTTCTGCATCTATTCTTCCATCCACAGCAACATGTGACCCTAGATATTTAAAACAATCTACCTCCTCAAGCAACTCACCATTCAAAACTATATTCATCCCCCTACCATCTATCAACCTCGTACACTTCATCACTTTACTCTTATTCTCATTTACTTTCAATTTCCTCCTTTCACACACCCTTCCAAACTCCTCTACTAAACACAACTGCAAAAAAGGGGGGTCCCATCTTATCTTGAAGATTTCTCGTAAGGGATTTCAATTTCGGGGCATCCCACGTAATTTTGAAAGTTCAGACCCTTTTTTTGTGGTGAAAATTGACATATGCTGGAAGAAGCAGTGATGGGTTCTATATATGAATGTGTAGTAGTAGTAGTTCCCTAGGCAGTCTGGCCGAACAGCCCTGAGTCCCTTAGGAAGGCCATGGCCGAGACCGGGCTTTCCCACAGAGCTCTCAAAGAGTGTATGTTGTGTTGTTGGCGTAGGTGATTGTGTGCAATGCAGTCTTCTATAATGTGCTTAATAGTATGGGGTGCTGTGTTGCATCCTGGACAGACATCAGCAACGGAGTCATCCAGCCTCCTCTGGTAGCTTAAGAGGGCTGGATGGTGCCCACATCTCAGCCTGGCCAGGTGGACCCTGTCCTCACGAGGGAGATAGGATTCAGAAGGGTGGATGTCAGGAGGCTGTGCATGCAGCTGTATGTTGTCTTTAAGTGACTGAATGGAGTGGCGAGTGATCTGAGTGTGGATATGCTTCTGGAAGCTGGTATGAGGTGAGCGAGGGGGGAGAGATGACAGTATTTGTGTATGGTATCGTTTGCTGGGTGTTGTTTTGATGTTCCTTGGTGTGGGTGGATGTGCTGCCATGTAATATAGTGGATGTTGTGGGTTTGAGGAGGCTGCAGCAAGAAACTGGGTGCCTCTCATGTCTAGGTGATCCTTGCCTTTGAGGACTTTGATGTCTTGGTGTAGGTGGTCTGTGGGTGTAGTAGCTGTGCAGCCTGTGATTATTTTTAGGGCCTTGTTCTGTATGGTCTGTAGAGTGTTGTAGTGTGTTTTGGTGAGGTTAGAATCCCAGGCAGGGCTTGAATAATTCATCACTGAATGTATGTATTGTTTGTATACTGTGGTGGTGGTATCCTTGTTGTGTCTGAATGTTGTATGGGCAAGTGACCTCAAAGCAGTGAGTCTTGGTGTTATTTTATTTTTGATGTTTGTGATGTGTTGTTTAAATGACATTGATGTATTGTATGTTGCACCAAGGATTTTGCGTGTGTGTGTGTGTGTGTGTGTGTGTGTGTGTGTGTGTGTGTGTGTGTGTGTGTGTGTGTGTGTGTGTGTGTGTGTGTGTGTGTGTGTGTGTGGTAGGGGAGTGTTGTTTATGGTGAGGTGTGGGATGTGACTGTGTTCTGCTGTCCAGTTTGTGAGAAGGGTCACTGTAGATTTGGCTGGGGCTATTTTGAGCCTGCTTGTGGTGAACCATTGTTGTAGTGTGTTGAGGTAAGGTTGAATGATGTGTGCAGCTGTGTTTGCGTTTTGGTGCATACATGTAAGTGTTATATCATCTGCATAGGAAGCTATGTGTATCTGTGGTGTATGGGGTGTGGGTATGTCGTGCATGTATAGGTTAAAGAGTGTAGGGGACAGAACAGATCCTTGGGGGACGCTGTTTGTGAAGTTTCTGATGTTAGAAGACTGACCGGCAAATGTTACATGTGCACATCTGCCTGCTAAGTAGTTTTCCAGCCGTATTTTTGTGTTATTGTGCATGTTTGTGTTGAGTATTTTGTTTGTGAGGATGTGGTGGGGGATGGCATCAAAAGCTTTGCTAATGTCTAGTGTGATTAGGAGTGTTCTCTGTGGTGGCCTAGCTGATTTCATCCCATCGAAATCTATCTGTGTAAGGTCTGTAAGAAGGGTGTTTGTGGAGTGTAGTGGCCTAAAGCCATGTTGTGACTGGGCTAGGGGAATGTGAGGTGTGACTAGTTGCAGTACCAGTCGTTCAGTGACTTTAGAGGGGGTGCAGAGGAGTGTGATGGGGTGGTGTGAGGAGGGTAACGTGGGGTCTTTGTTGGGTTTAGGGATAATGATGATAATGCCATACTTCCAGATGTTGGGTATTATGTTGTGTGAGTAGCTGTAGTTTGATATGTTGGTGAGTGCTTGTATGCCTTGTGGTCCAAGGTGTTTCAGGTGAATGTTGCTTATGTTGTCTGGTCCACAGGCAGATGCGTGCTTGAGGTTGTTAATGATGTGCTAGGGGTAGGGGGATTTCAAGAATACTCCTCCAGTATCCCCAGTATCCCTGCTTGTCGTACAAGGCGACTAAAAGGGTTGGTGGTGGGTTAGTGCCCCACCCTGTAAAAAGAACTAACTAAAAAAGTGAATAAAGCGCCTCGGACCAGGACGGACCATACGTTGACGACTAAGGAACGGACAAAGGACATTCTGAGGGTGGAAACCTGGAATGTGAGAGGAGTGAATGATGAAGTGAAAGAAAGAGAGATTGTTCAGATGCTTGAGGATACAAGAGTGGATATATGTTGATTGACTGAAACTAAATGGAAAGGTGAAAGGGTGAGAGAATGGGAATATGGTTTAGGTATATGTGCAGAAGTTAATGAGAATGAGAGGGCAAGAGAGGGAGTATGTCTGATGATAAGCAAGAAGTGGAAGGAGAATATAAGAGAGTATGGAACAGTGGGTGCAAAGATTGTATGGGTGAGGATGAAAGTAGGTATACAAGCGTGGGCGATTGTATGTGTGTATGCTCCGACAGAGGACCGAATGGCAAAAGTGAAAGATGAGTTTTGGGCGAGAGTAGAAGCATGTATGGACAAATTTGAGAGGAGCGAGAGAGTGCTTTTGGTTGGAGATATGAATGGCAAAGTTGGGAATGTACGAGTGGATGGAGTGGTTGGTCATTGGGGTGTGCCAGCTGACGTAGATGGAAATGGTAGTGCTTTGGTGGACATCTGTGCTGGTAAGGGGTTGGAAATAGCCAACACCTACTTTCGACATAAGATGATCCACCGGTATACATGGAGAGTAATGAGGAGGATGGATGGTGAACTTGTTGAACGAAAGGCAATGATAGACTACTTGTGTGTGTGGATGAGCGAATGAGAAGACAAGTGTTGGATGCAAGAGTGTGGAGATGGTGGGGAAATGGAGTCTCGGACCATCACTTTGTGATGGCCAAGGTAAAGCTGCAAAGAGAATGGTTGAGGAGACAAAGGGGAAGACCGGAGGAAACAGCTTCTTTGAGAAGAGTGGAGAATTTGCAAGATAGTGAGAAAATGGCAGAGTATAAGAGCATAGTGGAAGAAAGATTGGGAAGGTATGAGCTAGAGCAGTTGGAAGGGGTGGAAGACATATGTAAGATATTTACGGAAGAGATAGGCGCAGCGTATGAGGTGGTTTGTGGAGTGAGGAGGAGATGCAAGGGTGTCCAAGGGACAGCATGGTGGAATGATGAGGTGAAACAAGCTGTGGAACAAAAGAAGAAGGCATATAGTGAATGGCTAGCGAGTAGAGGTAGGGGAAAAGATGAGAGAGAGAAGAGAGAGGTATATGTAAGTAGGAGAAGAGAGGTGAAGAGACTGGTGAAGGAGAGTAAGAAGAAAGTGGATGAAGAGTTTGGGAGGAATCTGAGTGTGAAGTGGAGGGAGAGTAAGAAATTGTTTTGGAAGGAGGTAAAGAAAGTAAGGCAGTGTGAAAGGGGAAATAGTAGGGGAGTGAAAGATAGGAATAACAGATTGTTGGTGGAGAAGAGAGAGAAATTGAGGAGATGGAAGGAGCACTTTGAGGATTTGTTGAATGTAGAGAGTGAGAGCAGTGTGAGTATAAGTGGTTGGGGAATGGCTGGGAGAAGAAGAGATGAGAGGAGGGAGGAAGAGATCAATAGGGTGGAAGTAGTGGAAGCAATGAAGAAGATCAAGTTGGGGAAGGCCCCAGGAATTGATGGAGTGTGTGGTGAAATGCTGAGGTATGGGGGTGAGATTGTTGTGGAGTGGATATGGAAGTTGTGTAGATTGGCTTGGGGAGAGGGAAGGGCTCGAGAGGACTGGAAATCAGGTATAATTGTTCCTTTATATAAAGGAAAAAGGGAGAGAGAAGTATGTGGTAACCATAGGGGTATTTGCCTTCTTAGTGTGACTGGTAAAATATATGATAGAATACTCATTGATAGGGTTAGGCATATGACAGAGGAGCTAGTTGGAGAAGAACAAGGGGGATTTAGGAAGGGAAAAGGGTGTGTAGACCAGATATTTGTTCTAAGATGTTTAGTGGAGAAGTATCTAGAGAAGGGAAAGAAAGTGTATGCTGCCTTCATGGACTTGGAGAAAGCTTATGACAGAATAGATAGGCAAGGTATGTAGAAGGTATTAAGTATATATGGAGTGGATTGGAGGTTGTTGAATGCTGTGAAGAGTATGTACGAGGGAGCTAGGGCTACGGTGTGAGTGGATGGTGAGCTGAGTGAGTTCTTTGATCTCAGTATGGGACTGAAACAGGGTTGTGTGATGTCTCCATGGCTGTTTAATATATACATGGATGGGGTTGTAAAGGAGGTGCAGGGTAGGGCAGTGGATTTGGGGATGGCTCTAATGAATGAGGGTGAGATTTGGAAGATTCCGGTGTTGCTGTTTGCTGATGATACAGTATTGTTGAGTGAAGATGAATGGGAGTTGCAAGGTTTGGTGAATGAATTTTGGACAGTGTGTAGGAGGAGGAAGCTGAAAGTTAATGTAAACAAAAGTAAAGTTATGGTGTTTGAGAGGAATGAAGTCACAGAATGTACAGTGAGGTTGGATGGTGAGGATATGGAGAGTGTGAGTGCATTCAAGTACTTGGGGAGTGTAATGAGTAAGGATGGAACTTTGGGGGATGAAGTGCGTGAAAGGGTACAGCACGGAAGGAAGGTTGTTGGTTCACTGAAAGCAGTGATGAGAAATAGGGAGGTGAGTATGGAAGTTAAAAAGTCACTGCATGATAGTATTGTGATCCCTACCCTGACGTATGGAAACGAGGCATGGACCTTGCAAGAGGGGAATAAGTCAAGAGTGAGAGCAGTGGAAATGAGCTACTTGAGAGGAGCATGTGGAGTGACATGGAGGGACAGGTTGACGAATGAAGAAGTGAAGGAACGTTGTGGGGTGGATGTGGATGTGGTTGAGAAGATTAGGAGAAATACACTGAGGTGGTTTGGACATGTGGAGAGAATGGAGAATGAAAGACTGACTAAGAGGGTGTATGTAGGTGAGGTGGAGGGAGGGAGAGGGAGGAGTAGACTGAGGATGAGGTGGAGAGATGGAGTTGAGAGGTATATGAGGGAGGGGGGGGTGAGTTGGGGGGAGGGTAGTCAAATGGTGGGGGACAGAGCGACTTGGAGGCGTTTTGTCTGCAGCCACCCTTTGCGGGATTAGGGCGTCGGGCTTAGATAGATATAGATAGATAGATTCGACTGGTTGTAAGTGAAAGGTGCGTAGTCTGGGTCTGTGGGGAACTGTCTCTTACGTCGGATGATACGTCGGTCTTCGGGATAGGGGTTTAGATGGCTGACTTGTGAAAAGTGATTGATGAGAGTGTTTGCTTGTTGTTTGTTTGAGGGTATGGTGTCTGTTGTTGTGATGGCAGCGTGTGATTGTATGGTGTTGTTGTTGGAAAGCGTGATGCTGTTTAGTGTTTTGTAGTGTTTGCTGCTGTGTTGTTCCAGATACCTGACTGAATAGCATGATTGTAAATGTGTATAAGGTATGTATGATCCCCAGGAAAGAGAAAATTATAGAGGCATAAAACTTTTGGATCAGACAAGGTTGGTAATAGAGAGCTTCCTGGAAGGTATGAAGAGTGAGAGAGTGAATATTTGTAAGATACTGTTTGGGTTTATGCCAGGCAAAGGGACCACTGATGTAATGTTCATACAGTAGTCTGACAGCTTGAGGAAATATACGTAAGAAAGAAGAGGGAGCAGTACTCTGTTTTTGTTGATTTGGAGAAAGCCTTTGACACAGTGAAGCGGGCAGTGAAAAAGCTTGGGATCTTGGAATCGAGGAGTGGCTGGTTAGAGTGGTTATGGCAATGTACAGGGATGCTTGCATCCAGGTGAGCGTGAACAAAGGTTTGAGAATGGCTTTTCCATGAATGTTGGTGTGCATCAGGAGTCAGTTTAGAGTCCCTTATTGCTTATCATGGTGGCTGAAGCTCTCTCTCATGACTTCAGAACTGGACTCTTGTGGGAGATGTTGTATGCCAATGACTTGTTGATCACAGAGACTGAGAGGGAGGCAGAGGAAAGTTTTAGAAGATGAGAGATGGAATGGGGTACAAGAGTTTGAAAGTAAATGTGGAAAAAACAAAACTGATGATATCTAGGGCTGGTGGTGGTACTGTTAAAGCAGAGGGAGTATTACTTGGTCATATGCAGTTTGCCACAAGGGATTTGTAAATAACCCACTCATGTGCAGTGTTTGTGGTAAGTTCATTCATAAGAGATGTAGTGGTATTTGAGGCAGGCTGCAAAATAATGCTGATTTTGCTTATGTGGTGTGTGGGGGAGAACGTGCAGAGGTTAGGAGGCGGGAAAGGATTGATCTTGCTGGAGAGTCTCTTGAGTGTGTGGAGAAGTTTTGTTATTTGGGGGATGTTTTATATGCTTCCAGTCACTCCTAACTGTGGTTAGGAGTGGTTGGAAGAAGTTCAAGGAGCTGTTGTCTCTCCTGACATTGAGAGGGCTTTCCCTCCATCCTAAGAGGGCCATGTATGCAGCATATTTTAGGAGTGTAATGCTATGCACTGTGCAGTAGTGAGACCGAAGCAATAAAGGAAGAGAATATTCTTGGGCTTACACTTGCAAAGATGATAATGATTAGATGGATGTGTCGTGCTTCCTTGACTGAGAGTCCCGGGGGGGGGGGGGGTAGATTGCAAGAGTTGAGAGGAAGGATGGGACTTGAATGAATGAATGGAGAGACCCGTGCCATATCAGAGTAATTAGGGGTAAGCCTGATCTGATAAAGCCTATGCTTTGTTATATCTGATAGTCCCCAACCACCACCAGGTGGGATTTCAAGCAAGTTCAAACTAAATGAGTACAGTAACATATTCTAGTAATAAAAATGATAACTATGCCCATCTCACATTAACTACTGTAATTTGGCACATAATTTCACTCTTTTGCAGCTTATTTCACATCCTTGTCATAGAGCTTTTCTTCATGATTAGTACAGTACAGGAGGGTCCCATTATATGGGTGGGATATTTTAATGGAGGACTGCGCCTATAGCAAAAACTCGTATAATGGAGTGAAAAATAGGAGGATATTGAGAGATCGAATGCAGAGTTATATGTAGAGAAAAGGAGAGAGGTGAAGAGATTAGTAAGAGAGAGTAAGTAGAGAAAAGATAAGGAGTTTAGAAGGAATTTAAGATTAAAGGGGAGGAAATGTAAGTAAATGTTCTGTAAGGATGTTAAGAGAGTAAGACAGGGTGATAAAAAATGTAGTAGAGGAGTGAGAGATAAAAGTAGCATATTGATGGTGGAGAAGGGAGAAAAAGTGAGCAAATAGAGAATAAGAGTAAAGCGAGCATAAGTGGCTGGGGAATGGCTTGGAGAAGGAGGGAGATGAGAAAGGAGGAAGAGATCAGTAGGATGGAAGTAGTGGAAGCAGTGAAGAAAGTCAAAATTGGGAAAGCCCCAAGAATTGATAGAGTGTCTGGTGAAATGCTGAAGCACAGAGGCGAGTTGGTAGTAGAATGGATATGAAAGACGTACAGATTGTCCCGGGGGGTAGAGTCCCAGAGGACTGGAAGTCTGGTATGATTATTCCCCTGTATAAAGGAAAATGGGAAAAAGAAGTGTGTGGTAATCACTGGGGCATTTGTCATCTTAGTTTGATAGGAAAAGTACATGTTAGGATACTTACTGACAGAGTTAGAGAAATAACAGAGGAATTAGTTGGAGAAGTGCAGGGAGGTTTTAGGAAGGGAAGAGGTTACGTAGATCAGATATTCAAGAGGTGTTTAGTGGAAAATTTTTTAGAGAAAGGAGAAGTTGTATGCTGTCTTCATGGCTTTGGAGAAAGCATATGACAGAGTGGATAGACACGGAATGTGGAAAATATTAAAAATATATAAAGTAACTGGGAAGCTGCTGAATTTCATAAAGAATATGTATGAAAACGCTAGGGCTGTAGTATGTGTGGATGGTGAACTGAGTGAATTTGTCTGAATGTTGGACCGAAACAGGGATGTGTCATGTCTCCAAGGTTGTTCAGTCTGTATATGGATAAGGTTATAAATGAAGTACAAGGAAGGGCAGTGGATGTTGGAGTGGCCTTAATGAGAGAGGGCAGCGTTTGGAAACTTCCTCTACTGTTGTTTGCAGATGACACCGTACAGTAGTGTTAAGTGAAACAAAAAAGGAACTGCAAGGCTTGGTGGATAAGTTTGGGAGAGTATGTAAGAAATGGAATCTAAAGGTGAATTTAGGGAAGAGTAAAGTTGTGGTCTTTGAGAGAAGTGGAGTCAGTGAATGTACAGTGAGGCTGGGTAGTGAGGAAATGGAAAATGTCAGTGTATTTCGGTACTTCAGTAGTATGATGAGTAAGGATGGAAGTTTGGAGGATGAAGTGTTTTAAAGGGTACAGCAGGGAAAAATGGCTGCTGGCTCATTGAAAGCAGTGATAAGAAATAGGGAAGCGAGCATGGAAGTAAAAAAGTTGCTGCATGACAGTAGTGAGAGCAGTGGGACTGAGGTAATTGAAAGGAGCATATGGAATTACATAGAGAGACAGATTGACAGGTATGGAACTAAAAGATCATTGTGGCATTGATGTGGATGTGATAGAAAGCATTAGGAGAAATACAGTGAGGTGGTTTGGTCATGTGAAGAGGATGGAGAGTGAGAGACTAGCATGGAGGGTGTATGTGTGTGAGGTGAAGAGGGAGAGGAAGGTGGAGACTGAGGATGATGTGGTGGGACGGAGTAAAGAGATATATGAGAGAGGGGGTGTATGTTGGGGGAGAGCAGCATAATGGCAGAGGACAGGGTGACATGGAACCGATTTGATTGTAGCAACCTTGTGCAGGATTAAGGCATTTGGCTATCGATAGATAGATAGAAAACTTGTAAAACAGGGTTCCTACCTTATGGGGAAAAAAAGGTTAGGTTAACTGACCCGCACAGCAAAATCAGATTTTTGTGCTTGCATCACTGAATTTAAGTATAAATTGCCCATTTTCGTATCATCATTTTTTTGTGTAGCAGATTTTCATGTAATGGGACCCACCCGCCTGTATAACTATAGTCTTTTATTACGACTCAGTAATCACAATGAGGGAGAGAGCAGTTTCAGGCCAGATTGAAGTAAAAAGGTAGGAAACATTCACTATACACTGCTTATACTGCCACTCCTCTTGTTGAGTTAACGGTCTTTCAGCATCATTATCAGCCAAGATGACTTCTAGTAACTCTGGTGCCACATCTGGTATAGAGAGTCCTGAGTGGGGGTTGGGGCCCTAGAGGCTGTAGTGCTGGATCCTGAGACTATGTGGAGGATGACTGAGAATGTTGATGCTGCAGAAATAGTGGAGGTCTCTGTGTGCTGAGCCTCTTGGCAGCAGGAGAGGGCACAGGCTTGAAAAACTGGGAGATCTTCCTTGGCTGCTGCTGCTGCATTAACTCCATCCTGAGCTACATGACGTCATAATGTTGTCCCAGAGGTCCTCCAGCATTGTCTGTGATGGTAAGGATTGTTTCTGCAGCATCAATGGCTGCAGCTAGAGATATTCTAGGTGCCACCTCCTCCTCCCCTTTGTTCTTCACCTTCCTCCTTTGCTGGTGTCTTTGTCTTGTTGTAGTTCTTCCAATCTCCTCCTCTATTTGGTGGTGGTACCCAGGCACACCAGCATCCTTATCCAGCCAATCTTGCATCTGCTCAGTTAGGTTCCTGTACCCTGCAGCTGCCAACAGTTCTGCCATCCTCAGTGGCTCAAACCCCTCTAAATCATGCTAAGGTGCTTGAGTCACGGAGGTTTTGATGAGTTTACATCACCCATTCTTGAGTGCAGCAGTTGGCATTTTCTACCACATCTCTGTCCAGGCGAAGGTGGCATCCTTTATGGTGCATTTCTTGAAATTGTTCAGGATCTTCTTGCCTTTGCAGTCCTCATAGTCATCCTGGCTCATCCCATCCTCAGTCACAGTGAGGCACTGGTGCAGGTAGATGTTTCTGTAGTGTCTCTTGACACTATAATTCCCTGGTCTATGGGCTGCATAAGGGCAGTAGTGTTGGCTGGCAGGAACAGGGCCTTAATTTATCCATCTTTGCTGCAGAGTTTGGTGGAGGAGTGATGGGCTGATGTGTTTTCCAACGTTAGCACCATCTTCATTTTTGTCAAGACTGATGCCATACCTTTTTTGGTGCTGCCTTAGAGAAGGGTCGAAATTGTGGTGGAAGAATTCATTAATAATATCCTGGGTAAACTAGGCAGACTTGTTACCATGGCTTTCTGCAGAAAGCTTGGCCATAATGCCCTTGATTGACCTGGATCACTTGCTTTTACCTACTGTGACTGGTTGTAGACAGTGAGAATCATCAGCATTGGCACAGGCCAGAATGGAGACATTCTTTCATTGTTTTATATCCTGGATTACTGCCAATATATTTGGGAGCTTGGGCGTTGTGAAGAAGATCACACCAGAAGAGCCCAGCCTCATGAAACTCATGCAGACCCTCCTCCTCTATCAGCTTCTGAAGATGCTGAATGAACAGCTCCATAACATCCACATTGGTGCTGAGCAGCTCTACAGTTATGGCCTTGTTAATGCCATGGCACCCCCTGAACCTCCACAGCTGCCGTGGCGTGCAGAAGTCCTCTGTACTGCGTGTTAGCTGTGCAGGTCACAGACGTAGAGACAGCCTTAGCTCACTCCTGCGTGTTCCACTTATAAATTCTTACAGATAAGTTCGTCCAGCATCTCATTAGACAGTTCCTTGGTCCTCAACTCATCCTTCCTTTTCCTCCCACTTTCCAATTTCTTCATTACCTGCTTTGTTTTATCTTTAGCCTTCATGATACCTTGGATGGTCGACCTCTTAAGGCCTTACTTGCACATGGAGTCACCCCTGCTCATGCCTTTCTTGTGGGCCTCAGTGACTTGTATTTTCTCTGTAATGGTCATAATCCTCCTCTTTGCTTTTTTAAGAGGTGCTGGGAGATTCATTACCAGAAGCCGATTTTCACTATCACAGTGGGAAGTTGAAAGACATAAGGTGCTACATGCAGTTGTCTGAATCTGAATGCAACGAAAGATATAACAAGACTGAGGCTGACCATGTGCAGTACAGTGTGTCAGCAGACTCTGGTCTTATCCAGACCTACAGGAAGTAGCCCCAGAATGGTGCAGCTCATTACCTATTCCCACCTAGCCCACATGGATGGGAAAAACCGCCACCAGTGTTGGTAACTGTTTTCTGAGTCACCCCACACATGGGGAGCTGTCCGTAAGGGCCACATGAAGCCCCCCCTGAAACGTATATTAAACATTATAGCTGTAAAACTGTCTAATGGACTCAGAGGCATCCGGAATGGCTGCATGATGTACCCCATTTAATGGATATTATTCACTACAGTCAACCCTCGTATAACACTATATCACATAACAAGGATTTGTACTTACATGGCCACCTATAGTGTGACCAAAAAATATATACCACAGTTACAGACAGATGTTGTATACTGCAGTGAGTTGTCGGGCGTCAGAGCTCAGACGGCCTGCTGAAAGTCAGATGTCGCGCGTGATGACATCAGGCGAGCAGTGCACTGTTTTTGGTTGAATGACATCACATCCACATGTACCCCCATTGGCCGCAAGGGTTGTCCTCCATTTTTTTTGGTGGTCTCCCGCCTTGTGCCAGCATCTGAGGTAGCTACTCCCATGGTATAGAGTGTTGTTACCAGCATCGTGGCCAGCAGAGCCAGTCAGGTTACAGTAGTGACCTAAACTTTCTTTTTTAATGTCCAGGAACTTTTCTTATGTATTTTTATTAACTTCCCATGTTTGAGTACCAGAGTGAATGTCAGTAGGGTGTTTTTTGGAGGGTTCGGGTGGGGTTGGGGTGAAAAGGGTGACTTTGGAAATTGTCCAGTCTAGGTTAGCCCTTAATAATGGAAACATATGGAACGTATAACGTGGTAAATTATAGCGTGGCATGTTGTCAGTCTATATTAGTCGTGTTATAGGAGGGATGACTATATAGCCAGCAGGTTGTCAGATGGCTATGTTAGTGTCTGTTAGATCCAGTATCCAGGAGAGGGCAGTCTCGATGATACAGGCAGTTACGTTCCTCCAACTTTGCTTGTAAACTGAATACGGCGAGCACTCACATAATGCGCAAATATTGTATCCAGAAGGTCCCGAATGAGATTTTCGCGTTATAGGGCCATATGTTTACATATTAAAGGGTTCATGGTACCCAAGCCAGCCCCAAGTTCACCTTTTGGGGCAATTTTCTGGGATTTTTCCCAGAACATTTGACTTTTTTACATACAAACAGTGGAGAATTCCTCACCATGAATTGAAGTGGTTCTGGGCTTCCTGGGGGGGGGGGGAAGGGAGTGGGGTTCTGAGGCAGGACAGGACTCCTACTAGTCCCCAGCATGGTCCTTGTGTCACACCAGCTCCACAGTTCTCATGTGAGGAAGAAGGTAAATTCTGTGCATCCACAATCCTCTGTTGCAATTCTTCTGCCTCCTGCACAAATTCAAGGGAACCCAGAGACATAGCATCTTCCTTTGGCTCTTGTTGCTCTAGCATCTGTCGAGGATAAAAGTACTGGATGAATAGAGTCTGGTGGCATTGTTGTATTTGCTCTTGTCTTAGTTCTTCCCACAGTTGCATTGCATTAAACACGTTGTCCAGCATATCAGCCTTCCAAACCTCATCCACTTCACAAGCCATGATGACTTCTTTGAGTGCCTCTGCACCAGCCAAGATATTATTAATGTGAGCCATGGTCATAACTGGTGCCATGGTTCATACCTCAGCCTGATCCCCCTGCTCTTCTGCCTTATGATGTTCCCTATCCAGCTCATCAATGCATTGCCTGGTGTCCTCAGGCATTGTGTTGTTGGGCTGGGTCAGGTGGCCAGAAGAAACAAAGAGAGAGAGAGAGAGAGAGCAAAGAAAACTCACAGCACGTGTGCAGCCAGAGCGAGGGGAGAGGGTAGGCCCAACTGGGGCAAGACTGATTAGTGGACCTTGACGACACCCCGCTCAGACACGTGACAGCCGTATGTCACAGGCTGATGCAACCTGCGCTATGACTGTTGCTGCCCGCGTTATGTCTTCTCACTGCATTATGACCCATTTTTTTTGCGTAAAGATTGTTTAAACCATAATTTGTGGCCTCTGGCCGCGTAATCTCTGTTGTCGCAGCATAGTACGGTTTTTTAAAAAATGGGCAGAGTTCTCCACCTACGTTATATTTGTCATATTCGCGTTTTGACCATTTCCTGACCTCAAAATTTGCCTTTCGTGTTATGTGAGTTTCATGCGCTCAGATCGTGCATTATGTGAGCGTTGACTGTACTTGTACAACGAAGTATACCTCTCCCTCACCATTCGATAGGGATGCGTTCCATAAAAAGTGGTTGAATAATGAATTGGTCGAATGAGAAACATATTTTTCCCTTAAGATTTTTAAGAAATTGGGGGGTTAGTGCCTGCCCTCCTCTCTTCCTATTTCTCCCATCTTTCCTGTCACGTCGTATTGCTTTTCTTTCCATTACAGGTGGCTTTACATTGAGTGACAAGCCAAATGGTTTCCTGTAAGCCAAGAAACCATTTACAGTGCTGGGTGGTAACCATATAACCAAACCATACGTGCTCCCTACGTGTCAACAAGTGGGTTGGTGAAGGGTTAGTCCTCCTCCCTGTAAAACAAATAACTCAGGGTCAAATGGCCACCCCTTACGGGATTATGGCGTCTGGCAATAGATGGATAGATAGATAGGTTCCTGACCACCTTTGTCATTCAAAAAATATTCAATAAAGATGGAAAAGATACTGAAAGTGACACAGGGATTTGAGCTGTTTTCCTATAGACCTAAGTTCTCAAGGAAAATTATATTAGTACAGTAATACCTCGATATATGATACCCCTAGATGCGATACCCTGGCTTAACGATGGGGGTAGAAATACCACCATACCCCGCCTAACAATGGCCAAAACCCCAGTTTAACCCGCCTCGTCCTGGAGACATGAATTCACGTCCTCACATGATGTGCACTCATATCCCGGAGACGTAAATTAACGCGGCAACATTGCAAGGTCCCTAATTTGCACAGTTTTCAATTTTCGCGAGTGATTTTTGGCACGTATACATGGGACACCTTCCTCTACAAGATGCCAGGCAGGGACAATGCCTTTCCCAGCATGACCTCCTCCTCCCCCCTGCATGACCTTTTCTCAGCAATTCACCTGTTATCAGTGACCTGGCCAGTAAAGCCATGTCATGCCACAGTACGAAATTCAGGGCCAGAGTGATTCCCCAATCGATGACAATGTGGAGGACAAACATTAGAGGAAGAAACAGTCAGAAATGATGATCAGGTAATGTGGCAAAAAAAGGTCAGAAATGGTGATGAGTTAATGAGTGAAACAATGCTTAGAATGCCTATATTACCGTTTGAAAACCAATATACTCTCGTACTACATATAAATTCGTACCAAATAAATAAATACCGTTTATGAGTGGTGTGGAATAGTTATCCTCCCATAGAACTCGTTTTCTTTGCAGCTAGCCTGATAGAAAACCCTGTAAGGTAAGGAGGTACTCCTATCTGGATCAAGTATTTTAAACCTCAGGTGAGAGATTTCTCTATGAATTTTCGATGTTTCTCACCAAAAGCGGATGTTTGAGCCAAAAAAAAAAAAGGTCCAAAAATGTCGGGACTGGGGCGTACCACTGCCCAGAAGACGTCGGGATGGGGGGGGTTAATGATGGGTTTTGATTTTTTTAACCAATTTTGAGGATATTTTAGACAAAAATTGTGTGTTTAGGTTGATTTATAAACCATTTTTAGACTTAGGTTAATGTGTTTTAGCCGTAGGTGGGGTGAACATTGTCATTTTGGGGCACAGTTTACTAAGCTTGATTTTTTCCAGATTTATATTTGATGATTTTCAGATTTAGTTTGTTGGTTTTAGTGAGTTATTTACAGGTGTTAAGCTCAGGTTAGCTTCCTTGACAGCTGTTAGGCCATTAGATTGGCTTTAAACTTGTTTTTGGGCTCATTTGGGTGGGTTTGGGCTTGATTGGGGGGGAACCCAAGGCTGGTAAACACTCCATATTACTTTACAGTACAGTACCCTCGCGTCCAAGACGCGTTAGTCCAGCACGGTTCACGTCCAGCACGGAGAGCAAATAATTAGTATTATTTAATACGATTTAATTACTGCAACACGAGTGTGTTAGCATAACACGCACAGAGCTCCGAGAAGTGGGCGAAATCCGCAGAGTTCACCTCTAGCACTATCACCCCCGGTCCAACACGGTCATACTGGACATTCCCATGATGATGATAGCCAATGAAAACTTCTGATCAAGTAGCCTTCCCCGCCCGCTATCGTGACGTGATCGTGATGCCGCGCAATTAAAAACGCTTCTGGTGTCACGTGATGTTTTGTTTAAATTTCTCCTGCCACAGCGCCACTCAGTCGCATAATTTGCATTGGAAGGTGCTTTTTTCTTGCTGCATTTTCTGCCCTTGTTACTGCATTTTACCCTGCTCACGATGCCTAGGAAGCCTTCTGAGAACGCCAAGAAGCGTCGGCACCTCCCTCAGGCCACCAAGCTAGAAAGCATTGAGAGGAAGAAGAAAGGAGAGAGGAAAGTTGACATTGCCAAGGCCTACGACATGAATGAAGCCAACGTGAGGACCATAATAAAAAACCAAGACAAGATCCTGGCAGCAGTGAAGGCTTACAGAGTGCTAGGACAGGCAGAAGCAGGACCTTCCATGGCTGTGGACGAAGATAGTGATTCTGAGTGTGATTTCGAAGGATTTATGAGGGAGGTTGAGGAGGAGCAGCAGCCATTACCCGCTAGTGACGCCAGCAGCCATCCTCCGGGGACCCAGTAGGACTACCTACAGCCTTGGATACCACCTTCCATTCCCAGCAAGCCCACCAACACTATCCTAAAAGGTTAGTTATCAATCATAGCACAGTACCATTTATTATAATTACAATAGTACCAATATATGTATAGGTATATGGTAGGTATTTAGGGTGACTTTTCCTAGGGTTGCTGACATAATTCATTTTTCTCCATAAGCTTTATTGTTTGTCCAACACGTGACCCATGCATGACAATATTACCGTGTTGGACGGGAGGGTACTGTACATGTTAAAAGTACCTTGATATACGATACCCTGCCTAACGATGGGGTTTTACCAATTACATCATTAAACCGGGGTATGCCTGTACCACATACATCTCAGATAATTGACATTTGATTTTCGATCAAAAAAATATTAGAGAACAAACAAAATATACCTACCTAGCAATATTACGGAAAGCCGCCTGAACGCCTTTGATAACATGTCTACTGCTGATCCTACTGACTGGACATGACGTCACCACACCAAAACAAACTTAAATGTATACAATTTAAGACTATAAATAGGAGTGGAAGCCTAACTGGAAGTGCTAAAACCTAACTGGGGAGCTTTGCCCCCAAGACCCCCAACTGATTATAACCTACCTAACCTAGTGCAAACTAAGCTGTGCTTCATGTAAAACAGGTGTCAAAGCAGTATCATGCATTAAGAGCATTCATTAATCATTGATGCAATCATCACCCGACCATGCAAAGGTGAAACATTCACTCAGGTTGGTGAGCACATGACTGCACTTGACAGGGACAATAGTAGGGGTCTTGGGTGGAGCCATGGTGTGCTGTAATATTCCATGTGGTCAAATAGAAATGCAGACGAATGTTGAGGCAACCAATCAGCAGGGCAGAGCGCATAAGACTGAGGCAGCTCAGCCGGTCTGTCTGCGACGCGCAGTTTGAACTGTGAAAATGGCAGAGATGACCATGTTGAACAGTGAAAAAGGAAATAGATTTATAAATGTCGAAACAACAAATTGTCAGATAACGATCAGTCGAAAACGAGGGTTTGTTGTACATAACCATCTGTTTGTTGCCAGACAGCTTAATCCCATAAGGGTGGCCACAAACAAATTGCCTTCATATCGCCCTATCCCCTGCCATTTCACTGCCCTGCTGCCAGCTTACACTCCCCCTCTCTCATATATCTCTCCACTCCATCCCTCCTTCTCATCTTTGGCTTCCCCCTCCCTCTCCCCCCCTTTACCTGACTCACATACACTTTCCTCATCAGTCTCTCACTCTCCATCCTCTCCACATAGCCAAACCACCTCAGTGTGTTTCTCCTGATGCTTCCTATCACATCCACATCCACACCACAATGCTTCTTCACGTCCTCATTTGTCAGTCTGTCTCTCTGTGTGACTCCACATAATGTACATAACGTTTGGGAAAAATGGGGTTCAGTTCCTGAAGACCACCAAGTTACATTTGTATACAAGACTAAAGGTTAGTTACATAAACGCATACATCCTACCTACACAATGAATACCTACCGCATTGGAAGCAATATTGGTAAACATACACTTTACTTGAGGCAGTAGAAGCACCTTACCAAATCAGCTCTTCTTCCTGATACAGTAGTCTGTTATATTTTTCTGATTATTTCTGGGATGGTAAATAAACATTTCTTGTTATATCTTTTTCCACATTGTTTTTAGCTATGTTCAGCTGTGTCAGCTCGTTTGATTCATCAGAGAAATGGCAGAAGGGACTGTCCTAACCCAAGTGTTTAACTAAACCTAATCTAACCTAGCTCAACTGTACATAATGATTTAACGCAACCTAAGCTTGCCTAACATACCTTTCAGTTGGGAAAGTGGGAAGTGAAATCTACCTTTGAGTACATAGAGTAACATTCTTCCATCATGCTGGAAACAAACAACCGTAGGTACATCTTACGGAATGTAATGATTATAACAAGGAGGAAATATTTCCACAGGAAAAGTAATTTTCCATTTGGGAAATAGTCAGAATACAGAAAACACACTGGAGGAATATAAATTGAATTGATAAGGTCTGTTTGCAGCCTCATGTAAAGCATACTGCACATTTTCCACAGAATTAAAGAGAAAATAGCAAATGAGAGGGACAGGGCGACATGAAGGCGATTTGTTTGTGGCCACCGCTTACGGGATGAAGGCATCTTGCAATAGATAGATAGAGTATATACAGTACACTTACTTGGTCAAGCCTCCTTCACGTAAGTTCACCATTGTCTGGGCTGGCTCATTTTCTTCCTCCGAGGCATGAGAGACAACAGTGGTGGTACAGGGGTGGCTGAAGTTGGGCCGCCTCCCCGATATCACTTGCCGAAGAGGCAAGATCCTCGAAGATCGGGGACGTAGGAAGATCATCCAAGGCTGGAGAGGCAGAGAGAGGATCATCAGGGTCATCACTCATGGAGACTGGGTGGCTGTGACTGGAGGAGACTGGGTGACTGTGACTGGAGGAGACTGGGTGACTGTGACTGGAGGAGACTGGGTGACTGACTGGAGAAGACTGGATGAGTTTGATAGGAGGAGACTGGATGACTGTGATTGGAAGAGGCTGGGTGATTGTGACTGGAGGAGACTGGGTGCCCTGAGAGATAGGAGACTTGCTGTAGGAGACAAGAGACTTGCCCTTGGAGACATGGCTTGTGTTTTGAGACAGGAGACTGGAACAAACCACCTCAGTTTGTGGATGGCTTCTGGTTCTGAAGGTGTAGGGGTAGGGGAAGGCATGGGTGTGAAGTAATGATGGAGTGTTGTCTGTGTAGCCTTTGCCTTCTTTTGCCAGTACAGTATATTAACCCCTAAAACACGGCCATGGACAGCCGACCCCCCCCCCCCCCCCCCGGATGGCGGGGTTGGATCACGGTCTGAGTACCTGTAGGAAAATATTAGCCAAAAATCAGAGATTAACCCTAGAACATTATACTTGGTATGGCAGATAGTACTTACATTCAGCTTTCTCCAGAGACAGGTGTTGAGCCTACGTGGACTACCCAAGGACTTGTGGAGACTTGCAAAGTTGGGTAACAAAATCTTCACTTTCACACCTCCAGCAACCCGGTTTCCCCATTACCACAGCCTCATTCTGTCACAGTAAACTTTATACTACAACATACAAGTAGTTTGGAATCCGTATTTGTACAATAAGCACTGAAAATAAGGCTAAAATCAACGGAGCGTACGGCCGACATGCAGCGCGGTGGCGGTCTTCCCGTCACTCAACAAACATTTCCATTTTCACAGCTAAAAACACGTATACTACATTATTTTCAATCATAGTACTTCCCAAAAGACCACCGCGGTGCGCTTTTATTCTGCCTTACGCCCGTCACTTTATTCTCGTTCCTGTCGGCCACTCGCACTGACTCGGAAGAGCTAGAACTCGCCATAATGTCACTTTGAAAGCCTGCGGTAAACTGACGCTAAACAGGGGCAAACCGCGCGAAAAAAAGCTAGTGTGACAACTGGGGAAACAAGCGTTTCCTATTAGCATTAACTGCTTGTGAGAGGAGAGTGTAGATTTACAGTTCTGAGCAGTCAGAGTGCTGCCATACATCACAGCCAGGCTGGCCGGGCCGTGGTGGGGGGGGGAAAGAGGGGAAAAACTCGATACTTGGCAACAACGGAGGTCAGTAGTTCAAAGGTCAAGTATGCTAATTGTAGCTAAAGGGTGGTGGTACTGATAGACAATACCAGCTGGAACATCCTTGCCCGCGTTTATTCAAAATTAACTCGAAACGCAAACGCGACAATCTGCCGTTATGTCCTTTTTGACGCTTGTCGCTTTTGCGACGCTCCGCGTTTAAAGGGTTAAAGGTAAAGTAGGGACCAGTGTAAAGTACAGTATGACTTTGTGCTGATATTAATGATTTATCTTTAATGACGACTATGAACATTGCCTTCTCATGGCATATACCCACTGTTGTAGAGCTCGGTGCTTATACCCTTTTTGTTTCATTTCCTGAGAGCTTGTTACAAAACTAGTGAAAATAAAAAAGAGATGAACTTGATCTTCAGTTCTCTCTCTCTCTCTCTCTGTCTCTCTCATGTAGAAAGCATAAAATTATCATACAAACCGTAAGCTAATGAGAAATGCTGTTGTACATCGTACCGAAGCTGAAATTATCGGATATGTATGTATGATAATTATTGTACACATAATAACACTGGAGAGAGCATGGGACGAGAGAAAGGGATACAGAGAGGAGGTGAACGGGTGCTCAGGATCGTGGGATGGCTCACAGGCTCGTCTCCATGCACCTACTTCATGCCACTTGACAGCTGCCTCACAGCTAGTGGCATGCATTTTGAACTTCCCCATACTATCCCATATTGATTCTCATAACATCAAACTCATATAGCAGAAAACGTCCAAGAAATGCTAAGCTCGTAACATCAAATCTGGTGTTGTGAATGCTCGTATAACACTTCCCACCTGTATACAGAGGTCTGTTAAAGCGAGGGCCTACCATATTAATGGTATGATGAGCAGCAGTAGACCGAGATTGTTTGGGCATATGGAGGGTATGAAAAATGGCAGCTGGGTGCAGAGGGTGAGAGATGTGAACGTTGAGGGTAAGGTTACAAGAAGCAGGCTGAAAAAAAACTGGGACGAAGTTTGAGTGTATGACCACAGGGATGAGGGACTGAATAGGGAAGCTAGCAGAGATGGAGCAGCATGGAGAGCTGCCAGTAGGTGACCAAGGCCAATGCATGTAAGCATGTTGGAGCCTTTATTAGCAAAACAGAATGAAGCAAAGCAACATGTATAATGCATGCTGGAGCATTTATAAATGAAACAAAACAAAGCAAAACAACATGTATAGTGAAGTTTATATTGTTTACCTATCCACTTTGTCATAATGATGCTTTTTGAGGTAATGTTTACAGTGTTCAGAGAATGGTTAGATTTAGAAAGTATAAGTGATTATGCACACTGGGGTAGACTGAGGTAAATCTGAACTTGTGGAGAGCTTATGGGAATAAAATGTACGTAGTTGCGTAAAGAGGTGTACAGATATGAATGTGAATGAAAGAATAAGAGACTGTCCTAGGAGAACCAAAGACAAAAGGGTGAGAGATGGTTTTAGGGGTAAGGGTATAGCTACTGTAATTGGTTGCAAGAGATCATGCAACTTTGGAGCCACCATAAGGTGTATCATGACTCATGCATGTGAGCAATAAGACATTAATTATTAGGAAGAGGATGATGATGCATCTGAGGTAAAACCACTTTTGATTTCTTCTTTATTACCCATCCTCCTCCTCCTCTCTTTCTTTCAGCCATTCAGCCTACCTTTCTCCCTCTGTTATTCCTTTAAACCCTATGCCTACTTCTTTCCCTCCCTTCCATCAACCCCTCTCTTCCTTAACTCCTTTCCTCACTCTTTATCTTCCTCCCTGTCCTTTCACAGTCCTTCTACCTCCTTCCCTCTCTGCCTCCTTGTTTTTCCACAGTCACTCTGCCTCCCTCCCTCTCTCCCTCCCCTTCTCTTCTCAGGCCCTTTACATCCTTCATTCTCTTCCTCCCCTCCTACTTTGACATCTTTACCTCCTCTCTCTCTCTCTCTCTCTCTCTCTCTCTCCCCCCTTAGCCTCTTTACCTTCCTTTGCCTTTCTCTTCAGTGCCACCCCCCCTCCATTTCCTCCCATCTACTCTCTCTACCCACCTCAAGCTCAGTTCGTCACCCTCTTCCCTTAATCCACCATCCTTTGTGTTGAAGTTTAGTAAACTGAGTCACAAGCAAATGATAATGTAAGCAAAAATGTTGAAGCTCCTCTTTTCATGAGGTGACTCTAGCTTAATAAAATTATACAGCAGTACCCAGCTTAATTTAAGAAAATGACATCTGTTATTGTGCAGTGGTAATCAGGGAAGTAAATGAAGTAGCTTTACAGTACAGTATGTTGGTCTTTTTCATGGCAGAGAGAGAGAGAAAGATTATTTAGTATAGTGGTATTTTTGATGCTCAGTAAACTGTATGCAGCTAGTTTGGACACACCTGACATGGATGAGCAATTCTGTCATACACATTCAAGCTATATTTTGTGGTTCTTGGAGAACAGCTGATTTTGGTTTGATGGACACCACTTTCTGTCCCAGTAGGAGTGACCTGCCCTGACCCACTGCTTTAGGCTGTGTACAAGTATAGGTTTGGAAGGCTTTTGGTGCATGGTAATTTTTGTTGGCTTGATTGTGTTTGAGAGTGAGAGCCTGTATGTCATAAAGAGACACTTGACAGGGTGTAAACATGTGAGAACAGATGAAAGGACACACTCCTGGGCAGATCCAGGGGTGTTGCCCAGGTTGCCCAGGCAGCACTCCTGGTTATTGTCCACTTAGCGAGGCAGTAATGTAACTGCCCACATCTGTGTGTGTGTGTGTCTGGCTGTTCCCAGAATATCTCATAATCAAGTGGGTACACTGTATCCAAACTTTGTGGGTAGTATCCTGGGATATGTGGTTTGTTAATTTGGTAATAATTTTGGCAGAGCTGTGATGGTATGCCTCCAATTGCCAGAGGATTTTACAAGAGAAAATATTATCTAACTTTCTTTTAGCTTGCCAGTATTCACCATTTTTTATCATACCTGCAATGAAGAGAGTGGTTGTTTAATGGGGAACGATTAGAAATTCTTCGAAGGACCATTGTACTCAGTGACCTTTACCAGCATAATTCCCCCGACCTCAGGCTTCTGAATGCTAACGTGATAATTATTTTGGTAGGAGTAAACAGCAAAGGAGCGATGATATGCCTCTGTTTGACGGAGAATTACTTTTTTTTTTTTTTTTTTTTTTTTTTTCTTTTTTTTTAAATAGTGGCAGGCAATATACACTTCTGGGCAAATGCTTTTGCTCTAATTTTGTTTACTGAAATTGGTAGACTTCATATACATAGATTTCATCATTTGTAGCTGTTGTGTTTATTGCTTTCACACAGATTTAAAACAAATAATTCACAGTTCACAGGCTATACAGTAGACTGAAATTCATGTACACATTCACTTCCTTATTGGAGAGGAAAAATATGATTTTTAAAGTGGCAAATCAGATGAAGAGGCATAATCGGGATATTATAGGTGAGCAGTCTGTGAAGAATGATGAAGGAAGAGTAGTGGTGAACAGTGGGGATATTAAAAATGCATGGAGCGAGCATTATAGCCAGTTGTTGAATGAGGAATTTGACTGGGAGCCAGCAGATCCAGTGTTTGACCCTTGGTCTTTGATTGATGCTGCTATTGTGAGTGAGTCAATAGGCAGGATGCAGGTGGGGACGGCAGCAGGTGTGTCTGGGTTGACTGCCGAAATGTGGAAAGCCTCGGGATATAGGGGTGAGGTTAGTCACTGACCTGATAAATATGATTATATATGAATGTGTGGTAATCATAGGGGCATCTGTCTTCTTAGTATAATAGGAAAAGTGTATGGTAGGATACTTATTGACAGAGTTAGAGAAAGAACAGAGGAATTAGTTGGAGAAGAACAGGGAGCCTTTAGGAAGGGAAGAGATTGTGTAGATCAGATATTCATTCTTAGTATTTAGTGGGAAAGTTTCTAGAGAAGGGAAAGAAGTTGTATGCGGCTTTCATGGATTTGGAGAAAGCATATGACAGGGTGGATAGACAAGGATTGTGAAAATTATTAAGAATATATGGAGTAGATGGGAAGTTGTTGAATGCTGTGAAGAGTATGTATGATGGTGCTAAGGCTGCAGTGCGTGTGGAGGGTGAACTGAGTGAATTTTTCTCTTTGAAGGTTGAGTTAAAACAGGGATGTGTCATGTCTCCATGGTTGTTCAATCTGTACATGGATGGGGTAATAAAAGAGGTACAAGGTAGGGTAGTGGATGTTGGAGTGGCCCTGTTGAGAAAGGGTAGTGTTTGGAAACTCCCTGTACTGTTGTTTGCAGATGACACTGTGTTGTTGAGTGAAGACGAAAGAGAGCTGCAAGGCTTGGTGGATGAGTTTGGGAGAGTGTGTAAGAAACGGAATCTAAAGGTGAATGTAGGGAAGAGTAAAGTGGTGGTCTTTGAGAGAGGTGAAGTCAGTGAATGTACAGCGAGGTTGGATGGTGAGGAATTGGAAAATGTGAGTACGTTTAAGTACTTGGGTAGTGTGATGAGTAAGGATGGAGGTTTGGAGTGTGAAGTGCTTGAAAGGGCACAGCAGGGAAGAAAGGTTGCTGGTTCCTTGAAAGCAGTGATAAGAAGCATGCAAGTGAGCATGGAAGTGAAAAAGTTACTACATGACAGTATTGTGATACCAACTCTAAGGTATGGAAGTGAAGCTTGGACGTTGCTGGAAGGACACAAGTCAAGAGTGAGAACAGTGGAAATGAGTTATTTAAGAGGAGCCTGTGGAGTCACATGGAGAGACAGGCTGACAAATGAGGATATAAAGGAGCGTTGTGGTGTGGATGTGGATGTGATAGGAAGCGTTAGGAGGAATACACTGAGGTGGTTTGGCCTTTTGGAGAGGATGGAGGGTGAAAGACTGACGAAGAGAGTGTATGTGAGTGAGATGGAAGGGGGAAGGGGGAGGGGGAGGCCGAGGATGAGATGGAGGGATGGGGTGGAGAGGTATATGAGAGAGGGGGGTGTGAGTTGGGAGCGGGCCAGTGAAATGGCGGGGGACAGTGCGATGTGGAGGCGATTTGTTTGTGGCCACCCCGAACGGGATTAAGGTGTCTGGCAATAGATAGATAGATAGATAGTGTTGTCCCAGATGATTGGCTGAAGAGTGTAATTGTTAATGTGTACAAATAGAAGGGTGATGCCCTGGAAAGAGGAAATTATAGAGATATAAAGCTTTTAGATCAGATAATGAAGGTAATGGAGAGATTTCTAGAAGGTATGATTAGAGAAAGAGTGACTATTGATGAGATGCAGTTTTTGTTTATGCCGGGCAGGGGGACCACTGATGCCATATTCATTGTTCAACCGCTTCAGGAAAAATATATTAGAAAGAAAAGGGATATGTATTTTGTTTTTGTTGATTTGGCAAAGGCCTTTGATGGAGTCCCTAGAGAGGTGGTGAAGTGGGCAATGAGAAAGCTTGGCTTGGAGGAGTGTCAGGTTAGGGTGGTTATGGCCATGTATGTGAGTGCTCGCACCCAGGTAAGAGTGAATGGAGATTTGAGTGATGAGTTTTCCGTGAATGTTGGTGTGCATCAGGGGTCAGTTTTGAGTCCCGTGTTATTTATCATGGTACTTGAAGCCCTCTCACATGACTTCAGAAATGGACTCCCGTGGGAGATGTTGTATGCTGATGATTTCGTGTTGAGTGCAGAGAATGAAAGGGAGGTGGAGGAAAGATTTAGGAAGTGGAGAGATGGTATGGGGCACAAGGGCTTAAGGGTAAATGCAGATAAAACAGAAGTGAGGATATCTAGGGATGGTAGCAGTACAGTCAAAGAAGAGGGAGAGTGGCTATGTGCAGTTTGCCACAAGGGTATGGGAAGTAATTCCATCTTGTGCAGTGTTTGTGATAAATGGGTGCACAAGAGATGTAGTGATATTAGAGGTAGAATGCGAGAAAATGCTGATTTTATGTGTGCGGTATGTTGGCGAGAGCAGATGGAGATTGTCAGGTGTGAAAAGATTGAACTTGCTTGTGAGTCTCTTGAGTATGTGGAAGAGTTTTGTTATTTGGGAGACATGTTATATGCTGGAGGTGGGGCTGGAGCTAGCTTTGTGGGTAGGGTGAGAAGTGGTTGGAAGAAGTTCAGGGAGCTCCTGCCTCTCCTGACATTGAGAGGACTCTCCGTACATGCTAAGGGGTCCTTGTCTGCAACATGTGTTAGGAGTGTGGTGCTGTATGGTAATGAGACCTGGGCAGTAAAGGAAGAGGATATTCGCAGACTCAGATGTTCACAAATGACAATGATTAGGTGGATGTGTAGTGCGTCCCTGCGTGTAGGGCCTTGGGGGGCTGGGTTTACGATGGAAGAGTTGGGAGGTAGGACTGGACTGGAGTGTATTGGTGTTGTGATGAGGAGAGGTAGATTGAGATGGTTTGGGCATGTGGAGAGGATGAGGGATGATAATTGGGTGCAGATGGTGAGAAGTGTTAATATAGGGGGTGGGGTTGCGAGGGGTAGACCGAGAAAGACATGGGATGAGGTCATTAAGTGTGACCTCAAGGTTAAGGGACTGAACAGGGAGGCTGCCATAGATCGAGCAGCATGGAGAGCCGCCATTAGGTGACCAAGACCGACGCATGCAAGCATGTTGGAGCCTACAAAAATGAAACAAAATATTTGGTTGGATAGGTTAATAATAGAAAGCATTGCACAGCTGATGTAGAAAAAGGAGGTGCTAAGTTTTTCTTGCTCTAGAAAGTGGTAGAGGCAACTTTTCAAATATATTCGTGGATCCATCACTGATACCGTTGTGTGCTTTTGGGAAGGATTAAACTCAGGTCAGAAAGTTTCATGCATGCACATCTACCTACCTGACCACTGGAGGCTCCATTCAGGGGTTATATGCATTATATTATGGTATAGTGTATTTGCAGTTGAAGACTCTGAATCAGTAGAAATTGCAGTTTTATTCATTTTTCATATGTGTATTCACAGGAGTGGATCGAGGAATACCTCTGAGATTATTGCCCATATCACTTTCCAGAGTAGTGAGAGTTTGGCATCTCATTTCACTCAGCAATGATTGTCAACCGAGGATGGTGTGCATGATAATTGTATGATAGAAATAATCATGGTAGCCAGTAAAAAATGCAGTTAGCGTATGAAGGTACTGTATGCTGATGTTCAGTGGGATAAACAAGAGGTGTGGCTTGGGCAGCATGAGCAGCACCCTTTGATATGTTTTTGATTAACCACATGAGTTAGAGTAGACGGTCTCGACTCAGTATGCAGTGAGGTTACATCAAGTGAAAACCATTAACTTACTGATTTATCGTGTATTGGTGTAGATGTAGCATGGGTTCAGTGGGGATATGTTTCGGATCAAGGGTCACATGACCTAATATCTCAAGAAACTTACCCTTTTAGGCTTGCCCTCACCATCCTCAGTAGTACTGTTGTTTCCACTAGGGGTTTTCATCCTTGCCAGACATTTCCAAGTCACAAATTTCAGTATTGCACACACAAAAAGTTATCACTCCACTTAGTAACACACACTGCACTATTTGTTACGCACTTGCATTGTTATCTGACAACAGCGATGGTGTTTCAGTGGCCTTGTACACACAAGACTAAAGAAAATGAAGACGATCATAGCACATGTAAACACTTTGAGGGCATCTTGGCTCAGACATCTGACCGTTGGCTTGTACAGGAGACAGTGCACATGTACAGGATTATTACTGTATATGCGGTCATCACAATTATTGTATAAGGGAATTCCATTGTCAACCCAAAACTAAGTATAAGTTTTCTTTCTTCGTTCTGTAAATTCATCCCATCCAAACCAGTCATATACGAAGTTGTGACTGTATTTTGTTATACCTTATTCTTACTACCTCCAGAGAGTTTTATTCATACTGGAGGGCATATTGAAGGCAATATTTAATGATTCAGATTCGGTGTCTTCCGCAAACTGGAAAAAACTGTAAATAACAATATTGTAATAGATTCACATGTAAGTAACAGTAATAGAATGACAGTACATTATCTGACTGAAGGGGTTGTGTACTGTACCTGATACGTCTTTTTCATAATTTCAGGGAAAAACAGTCGGTCAGTATGTCTGTTTCTTTATCATGAGTGTACTTCCCCCCCCCCCCCAAAGAATTGATTATCCCTTTGGTACTTGACATTATTGTTGGATGCCCTTGGGATTGAAGAAAATTAAATCCCTCTCTTCTAAGGATTCATTTGTCATTCATTTATGGCAATAGGCATGTGATACTGAAGGGATATACTTTTTACCAGTAGTTTATCATTATCACTGTCATCATCATTGTCATCATTATAATCTCAAAGCTATTTCCACTAAAGTAATATAAATAGGGGTAGAACTCATATTTTAATAGCTGATGTTTAGTAAATTGTCTGAATTGTAGTACAGTGCATTCTTGACATGGTGAATAAGAATGAGAATTGCCTACAGTAGACGAATGTCACCACATCAGAACCCTTGTTAGACTTAGTGACCTTTATAAAATGTTGAATCTGTAAATAAAAGAATTTACTTTACTTGTATTTTAAAGTTGCCATTATGCTATACAGTAATGAAAGGGTTTTTGTATATAATGTAGCCTTATCTCAGATTAGTACACATTTAGCTACTTTTTACATCTAGCACTGTACTGTACTGTATCATTCTGGTAGAGTTTTCTAATAAAGTACTTTCCCTAATAGTACTATTTTAACTAATATTCAACAAGAACCTTATCCATTAAATCATAACAATATTAAAAGAAAAAGAACAGTTATGTTTATCACAGCACCTCATTTTGTATGGCTCTGCAAATGATATCCACAATCATGCCAAGCTTGGAGGGAACATGCTAACAGCCTATACCATTCATTTAGAGTGAAGAAAACTGGAAGGGGCCATTGCCCTTAATTTGACTGACACAGTGTGATGATGATGGTGATGATGATGATGATGACACTCTGTTTATTACGTGTATAAAGCATCTGATTCTCTTTAGTAACGTGTGCTTTATATTGGTGAAACAAAGATGTTAACATGAAAGATGCATGCCTATGGGATGGAGCAAAAAAATTTTTAAATTAGAACAATGAGTGATTGGATATGTAGCCCATTTTGCCAAGTGCATTGTTGTAGTTTTTCTTTTGTGCATTTCTCTTCCTTTTTCCAATTCCACGGAATCCAAATACTGTACAGTACTGTACATAAATTATGGTTTGGATGATGATGATGATGAAGGGATTTTGCTATAACCTGATACTTGTCCTTTTCAGCATAAAGAAACGTGTGAAGAAGGGAGGAGGGAGCCGAACCTTGCCCAACAGTGGAGGAACACCGACCAGAGGAGGTGTTGATAGTCCTGGTGGGGTGCGGGGCAACACTCCTATTGACCCCTCTGAGGCCATAGGATGGGCTGTCGTCAAATACAATTACCAAGCACAACAGATGGATGAACTTTCGCTTGTCAAAGGTGGGAATTGTTACCTCATAGGGTCATAATCTAAGTGGATTAGGAGATTTTATGACACCTTTTCTTCAGCAATTTATTCTGCAGCTACACTTCATGATACAGACTGTGTCACAGTTAGACAGACATGAAAAATATGTAAGAGAATATTATGGTGTAATGTTTAAAAAAAATAAAAAAAAAATGTAAAGTCTGTGCCACTTAGAATATGGCTCATATTACAGTCACAGGTCCCTGTTGTCTACCCCTTCATTCTGGTGCTATATTCTCATGATTTACTCTTGCTGGCTCTTGACAGTTGTATTCAGCTTTTGGGAGCTCTCTTGTGAACCAGTAAATGAAGGTTATACCTAACCTTTCAAGTTTAAAATTTTTCTCCTTAGCTGCTCAAAATCATTTGGCATTAGCATGGAGAGGCTAATGAGAAAGATTGTAGATTGAAGGGATAAACCTGATATCTGCCCTAACCTAACTTAACCTACCTATCACTGGTTGAAGGTGTGAATTGGTGCTTTGTTGTTATGATCATATTACCATCAAAATTCCCCATTGTGAACATGACCTAAGGAAATGTAATCTTATATATCCAAAGGTAATTAACTAGGCACCACAAATGGATGAACTCACTGGTTAATGGTGGGAGCTGATGCTTTCATTTTAGGTTATACAGTATTCTGTTTGTCTGTCGCCAGATGCCTCAGTCCCCTAAGGGGTGGCCACAAACAAATCACCACCATGTCACCCTGTCCCCTGCCATTTCACTGCCCTCCCTCCGGCTTACACCCCCTCCTTTCATATATCTCTCCACTCCATCCCTCCATCTCATTCATATATATGTCAAACCTACAACAACAGAGAGAGACTCTACGTCCATACTGCCTAGTGTTTAACGTACAGCATGAACATCATATCTTTACTCTAGCATTATAAGCACACAGGTCTGTCATATCCATCATAATTACTGGTATATATACTTACCTACACACTTGTGTATGCCACAGTTACATCAATCCTTGGACACTTAGTGCTACCACACTTGATGACATAACTTACGTGGTGAGGGTCTGTGACTTCATGGGGGCATAGTATGTGGCTACTGACATTAATGTTACTCACAGTTGTGGCACACTCACAGCTGCAGCTCACATACTGTATGTGTTAACTCTCCAAACTCAATCCCAGACTGACTTCTCTTCCTACCCTTTCTGTAGTTTAAACACTCCCATCATGAAAGATGACCAACACGTGCAGGGCCTGAGCCCCTTATCTCACACCAAGGAACTCCTCTCACCATGTGTCTATCTTCCCCACCCTGTGCCATCAGCAGTAAATTTTAACCTTCAATCAATAACCAGCGATCTAGGCAGAACATCTTAAACCATGTGAGTCATTTGTCTTAACTACTGTAAAATGCTTACTACCTCTCAACAAAGCGTGCAGCGACAACAGTATTTCTCCTAACACTTTCTATCACATCCTCATCCACATGATAATGCTCCATCACTTCCTCATTTGTCGGTCTGTCTCTCTATGTAACTCCACATGCTTCTCTAAAATACCTCATTTTCACTGCTCTCGCTCTTGACGTGTGTCTTTCCAACAAGGTCCAAGTTTCACTTCCATATGTTAGAGTTTGTATCACAATACCATCATGCAGCAACTTTTTTACATCCATACTCACTTCTCTTTTTTTTATCATTGCTTTCAAAGAACCAGCAACCTTTCTTCCTTGTTGCACACTTGCAAGCACTTCATTCTTCAAACTTCCATCCCTACTCATCACACTGCCCAGTTACAGTACTTAAATCACTCACATTTTCCTTTTCCTTATCATGCAACTCCACAGTACCTTCAGTGACTTCATTTCTCTTGAAGAACTTTACTCTTCTCTACATTCACCTTTAGATTCTGTTTCGTACACACTCCCGAACTCATTCACTAAGCCTTGCAGTTCCCCTTCATTTTCACTTAACAACACAGTATCATCTGCTAGCAACAGCACAGTAAGTTTCCAAATGCTGCCGTCACTCATTAGGGCTGCTCCTACATCCACTGCCCTACCTTGCACCTCTTTTATAACCCCATCCATATTCAGATTGAATAACCATGTAGACATGACACATCCCTGTTTCAATCCAACATTCAGATGGAAAAATTCGCGCAGTTCACAATCCACGTGCACTGAAACCTTAGCACCCCTCATACATACCACTGCATTCAGTAACTTCCCATGTACTCCATATATTCTTAATATTTTCAACATTCCTTGTCTATTCACCCTGTAATATGCTTTCTTCAAATCCATGAAGGCTGCATACAACTTCTTTCCCTTCTCTAGAAACTTTTCCAAATAAGACCTATGGATGAGTATCTGATGTACATAACCTCATCCCTTCCTGAAACCTCCCAGTTCTTGATTCCATGCAAATGTCAACCTTTAGTGTCAGTCTCAGAATTGATCAAAAATATATAAATTATCATTTTAAAGCTTAAGCATTGAATTTTATGAATCTTGACAGAGAAATTTTCTAAACTACTACCGAGAACAAGGCATTATAAAATGTCGTACGATGTCACTGAAGAAAAATTCATGTTGAAATTAATTATTTTCTTATCGTCATTGACCCGAGTATGTATTTGTTTGGAATGCTGTCATTGGCTTTTATTGAAATAGCATGTATTTTAGTTGTACTTGTCACTATAATTGTTAACATATATTTTGCAGTCAGACTGTGGCGTGACCTTGAAATGGAAGTACTTCAGGAGTAATGTGTGATGTTTTTTCAACATTTTTCCCATATACAACTTACAAATTGGAGAAAACTAGCATAACTTTATATTACAAATGGGCATCCTAGTACCCTACTAATGTAGCCCTGTGATATCTTGTAAGAGACTCATGTAAGTCATATGTTCCATCACACGCGTTACACGCATAGCATGAGGAACGTTACCAGAAAAGGTGTAACATTTCTCATGCACAGCTTTAAACAAGCAGTTACACTGAATTCAGGGAGAGATGGGTGAGTACGGTGGGAGGGTTGGATGGGTTGATGTGATGGATGGCATTGTTCAGTGAGCAGGGTGGGTGACCGTGGTTGGTGGGCAAGATGGGATGTTGGAATGTGTGGGTCACCAGGGTGTGTGGTGACATGCTGGGTCACCAAGGTGACTGAGAATACTGTTTGGCCAGGGTGCTCTGCATGGGTGGTTGGGTTGATGGGTTGGGTGGATGGGTGGGTTCAGGGTGGGTAGGTGAGTGGGTAGATGTGTTGAGTGGCCTTGTTAGACGAGCATGGTGGGTGGCATTCGTGGGTGGGCAGGATGGATGGCTGAGTTCAGTGTGCTTGGTGGGTCACACAGGTGGCTGGGAAAGATGAGTGTTGGATTGGTTGAACAGGTGGATGGGTGGATATGTGGCTCCCCACGTAACAAGGCAGGAGTGGGACTTTTAGGGTTAGTAGTCATATAACTTGTCACTGTTATTTAGATTTTAGTATATCGTTTAGGAGACAAGTAAGTGTTTGGAAGAATATTCTATACAGCAGGGTCATTCTGTTGAAATCTGCTAAAACCTCAATATAATTACTTCTCACTGAACTGAAGGTGGATGTATACAAGTAATAATACAACAAGTACTAGAATGAATTATACTAATATTACAAGCGTCAAGACGTGAGAGAGAGCGAAGCTTCGGATCCTCGATCCATCTGCCTAACAAATTGATGGTTTTTTGGGGGTAAAGAGGGGGAGTTCAGGAGTGGACGTGTGCGATTAACCTGCCCTCTGTGGCAGACTACCCAGTCCCCTTATTGATGTTCATGACTGTACTGGTTCATTATACAACCAAGAAGTTATCTAAGCATTATGAACTGCAGTCACTGAGTCAGTGACTGATGAGGGCATGATCAAATTAATTACCTTAGAAAGAGGGGCACATCAACAGAGTGGGTCATACTCAGTTTCATTTCCTTGACAACCCAGACAGAGATGAGACAGCAGAGGACATGGTTGTAGAGGCTGTGCCAACACCTCCTCAATCAACTGGTCTGTGTTGATGCCATGTTGTTGATGTCACTTGAATGTGTTCATGTCACATAAACAAGATTTGTCATCTGATTAGTTCATTAATTCAGTCATCATCTAATTCAGCATTGCCCCATGAGGAGCATAGGAGCCCGGGTCTATGGAGGGGAGAAGCGGGGCTATGGGCAGGATTCTCCCCCTACTGTAAACAGGTGGACAGATGCTTTTACCGTACATTTACCCTCGTGGCTTGCGGTCTGTCAGATGCCAAGTGGCTATGCGGTAACACAACTCACTGTGACCGGGGGACTTTCGATGTTCGGTAGAGAGGTGGACAGTCGCTGTCGCCGAACATGTACTCGTGGCTTGTGGTCTGTATTTGATGGAGGTGGTGTTAGGAAAGAGCCCGAATGGCAGCGCGATATTGGACATTTGGTGGGGAATGCGTACGGACATTTTGACACCACTTCTGGGTTACAGTCATATTACTCGGGTGCTGGAGGTTCGTTGGGAGCGATAGAATGAGCTCGCAACTTTGACCATTCAGTAGAGGGGTGGACGGACATTTTAGCTCTGGTTGTGGGTTACAGACTACTTCCTGCTCATGGCTCGAGGCCAGTGGCCAAGATACCGAATGTTTGAACATATCAGCTGGCCAGCCGAAGTTCTCAGGGACTTTTACGTCCCTATAATAGCAAGTAATTTCGGGTAATGGTTTAATAGAACCAAGGTCCAGCATCCAGTTAATGAACATGTCCGGATACTGGGCATCTGGATAAATGTGATTTGTGATGTGGTGCTTAAAGAACGAGTGATGAAAAAGAGTACTTCTGTACTGTACCTAGGGGGAAAATATGGAAGCTGGAAAACCAAGCAGTAAGGGATGCCTTCTATAGCAAGATGAGGAGTGTGGTGGCCAAACAGGGAGCTGTAGATGGAGGTGTTAATGAATAGTACAGAGCCCTCAAGAACAAGCTCTTGAGAGTTACTGATGTAATATGCAGTTGGACACGAGGCCCACCAAGACCTCAAGTAACTTGGTGGTGGGATGAGGGTTTAGAAGCTGCAGTCAGGGAGAAAAGAATGCTTTTCTGGGAATGGATGAAGGGTGGTAACAAGGAGGAATACTTGTCTGCCAAGCGTATGGCTAGAAGAGGGGTATGCAGGGTGAAGTCTGAGAAACAGAGACTTTTCCTTAATAACTTAAATCATGGGGAAAGGAAAAATATGATATTTAAGGTGGCAAATCAGATGAAGAGGGATAATTGGGATATTATAGGTGAGCAGTGTGTGAAGAATGATGAAGGAAGAGTAGTGGTGAACAGTGGGGATATTAAAGATTTAAGGAGAGAACATTATAGCCAGTTGTTGAATGAGGAGTTTGACCTGGACAGGGAGGGTTTGGAGCCAGCAGATCCAGTGTTTGGCCCTTGGCCTTTGATTGATGCTGCTATTGTGAGTGAGTCAATACGTAGGATGTAGATGAGGAGGGCAGCAGGTGTGTCTGGGTTGACTGCCGAAATGTTGAAGGCCTCAGGAGTTATAGGTGTAAGGTTAGTCACTGACTTGATAACTATGATTATATATGAGTGTTTTGTCCCAGATGATTGGTTGAAGAGTGTAATTGTAAATATGTACAAATGGAAGGGTGATGCCCTGGAAAGAGGAAATTATAGAGGTACAGTATAAAGCATTTAGATCAGATAATGAAGGTAATGGAGAGAATTCTAGAAGGTATGATTAGAGAAAGAGTAACTACTGATGAGATGCAGTTTGTGCTTATGCCAGGCAGGGGGACCACTGATGCCATAGTCATTGTTCAACTGCTTCAGCAACATTATATTGGAAGGAAAAGGGACCTGTATTTTGTTTTTGTTGACTTGGCAAAGGCCATTGACAGAGTCCCTTGAGAGGTGGTGAAGTGGGCAATGAGAAAGCTTGCCTTGGAGGAGTGGCTGGTTAGGGTGGTTATGGTCATGTTTGTGGGTGCTAGCACCCAGGTAAGAGTGAATGGAGATTTGAGTGATGAGTTATCCATGAATGTTGGTGTATATCAAGAGTCAGTTTTGAGTCCCATGTTAATTATCATGGTACTTGAAGCCCTCTCACATGACTTCAGAAATGGACTCCCGTGGGAGATGTTGTATGCTGATGATTTCGTGTTGAGTGCAGAGAATGAGAGGGAGGTGGAGGAAAGATTTAGGAAGTGGAGAGATGGTATGGGGCACAAGGGCTTGAGGGTAAATGCAGATAAAACAAAAGTGAGGATATCTAGGGATGGTGGCAGTACAGTCAAAGAAGAGGGAGAGTGGCAATGTGCAGTTTGCCACAAGGGTATGGGAAGTAATTCCATCTTGTGCAGTGTTTGTGATAAATGGGTGCACAAGAGATGTAGTGATATTAGAGGTAGACTGCGAGAAAATGCTGATTTTATGTGTGCCGCATGTTGGGGAGAGCAGGTGGAGATTGTCAGGTGTGAAAGTATTGAACATGCTGGTGAGTCTCTTGAGCATGTGGAAGAGTTTTGTTATTTGGGAGCCATGTTATGTGCTGGAGGTGAGGCTGGAGCTAGCTCTGTGGGTAGGGTGAGAAGTGGTTGGAAGAAGTTCAGGGAGCTCTTGCCTCTCCTGACATTGAGAGGACTCTCCCTACGTACTATGGGGTCTGTGTATGCAGCATATGTTAGGAGTGTGATGCTGTATGGTAGTGAGACCTGGGCAATAAAGGAAGAGGATATTTGCAGGCTCAAACCTACAGAAATGACAATGATTAGGTTGATATGCAGTGTGTCCCTGTGTGCGAGGCCTGGGGGGGCTGGTTTTACAATGGAAGAATTGAGAGGTAGGATTGGACTGAAGTGTATTGGCGTTGTGATGATGAGAGGTAGATTGAGATGGTTTGGGCATATGGAGAGGATGAGGGATGATAATTGGGTGCAGAAGGTGAGAAGTGTTAATATAGGGGGTGGGGTTGCGAGGGGTAGGCCGAGAAAGATGTGGGACAAGGTCATTAAGTGTGACCCCAAGGTTAAGGGACTGAACAGGGAGGCTGCCGTAGATTGAGCAGCATGGAGAGCCGCCATTAGGTGACCAAGGCCGATGCATGCAAGCATGTTGGAGCCTACAAAAACGAGAACGAAATATGTATGTGTATATACCGTAAAAATATATATATATATATATATATATATATATATAATCGGGGAAAGCCCCAGGAATTGATGGAGTGTGTGGTGAAATGCTGAAGCATGGGGGAGAGATAGTAGTATAATGGATGTGGAAGATGTGCAGATTGGCCTGGGAGGAAGGTAGAGTCCCGGAGGATTGGAAGTCAGGTATAATTATCCCCTTGTACAAAGGAAAAGGGGAAAAAGAAGTGTGTGGTAATCATAGGGGCATTTGTCTTCTTAGTATAATAGGAAAAGTGTATGGTAGGTTACTTATAGACAGAGTTAGAGAAAGAACAGAGAAATTAGTTGGAGAAGAACAGGGAGGCTTTAGGAAGGGAAGAGGTTGTGTAGATCAGATATTCATTCTTAGATCTTTAGTGGAAAAGTTTCTAGAGAAGGGAAAGAAGTTGTATGCGGCTTTCATGGATTTGGAGAAAGCATATGACAGGGTGGATAGACAAGGATTGTGGAAAGTGTTAAGAATATATGGAGTAGATGGGAAGTTGTTGAATGCTGTGAAGAGTATGTACGATGGTGCGAAGGCTGCAGTGCGTGTGGATGGTGAACTAAGTGAATTTTTCTCTGTGAAAGTTGGTTTGAAACAGGGATGTGTCATGTCTCCATGGTTGTTCAATCTGTACATGGATGGGGTAATAAAAGAGGTACAAGGTAGGGTATGGATGTTGGAGTGGCCCTGGTGAGAGAGGATAGTGTTTGGAAACTCCCTGTACTGTTGTTTGCAGATGATACTGTGTTGTTGAGTGAAGACGAAGGGGAGCTGCAAGGCTTGGTGGATGAGTTTGAGAGAGTGTATAAGAAACGGAACCTAAAGGTGAATGTAGGGAAGAGTAAAGCGATGGTCTTTGAGAGAGGTGAAGTCAGTGAATGTACAGCGAGGTTGGATGGTGAGGAATTGGAAAATGTGAGTACGTTTAAGTATTTGGGTAGTGTGATGAGTAAGGATGGAGGTTTGGAGGGTGAAGTGCTTGAAAGGGTACAGCAGGGAAGAAAGGTTGCTGGTTCCTTAAAAGCAGTGATAAGAAACAGGGAAGTGAGCATGGAAGTAAAAAAGTTACTACATGACAGTATTGTGATACCAACTCTAACGTACGGAAGTGAAGCTTGGACATTGTTGGAAGGACACAAGTCAAGAGTGAGAGCAGTGGAAATGAGTTATTTAAGAGGAGCCTGTTGAGTCACGTGGAGAGACAGGCTGACGAATGAGGATATAAAGGAGCGTTGTGGTGTGGATGTGGATGTGATAGGAAGCGTTGTGAGGAACACACTGAGGTGGTTTGGCCATGTGGAGAGGATGGAGGGTGAAAGATTGACGAAGAGAGTGTATGTGAGTGAGGTGGAGGGTGGAAGTGGGAGGGGGAGACCGAGGATGAGTTGGAGGGATGGGGTGGAGAGGTATATGAGAGAGGGGGGGGTGAGTTGGGAGCAGGGCAGTGAAATGGCGGGGGACAGGGCGACTTGGAGGCGATTTGTTTGTGGCCACCCCAAACGGGATTGAGGCGTCTGGCAATAGATAGATAGATAGATAGATATAAATATATATATATATATATATATACATATATATATATATATATATATATATTATAATGTATATATTATATATATATATATATATATATATATATATATATATATATATATATATATATATATATATATATATATATATATATATATATATATATATATATAATATATATATATATATATATATATATATATATATATATATATATATATATATATATGAAGTGGATGGGAAAGAGGGAGGGGGAGGCCGAGGATGAGATGGAGAGATGGGGTGGAGAGGTATATGAGAGAGGGGTGTGAGTTGGGAGCAGGGAGTGAAATGGCGGGGCACAGGGCAACTTGGAGGCGATTTGTTTGTGGCCACCCCAAACGGGATTGAGGCGTCTGGCAATATATATATATATATATATATATATATATATATATATATATATATATATATATATATATATATATATATATATATATATATATATATATATATATATATATATATATATATATATATATATATATATATATATATATATATATATATATATATATATATATATATATATATATATATATATATATATATATATATATATATATATATATATATATATATATATATATATATATATATATATATATATATATATATATATATATATATATATATATATATATATATATATATATATATATATATATATATATACATATATATATATATATATATATATATATATATATATATATATATATATATATATATATATATATATATATATATAAATATATATATATAAAGTACAGTAAATCCTCGTTTTTCGCGCTGTGGATATTCCACCAAAACTGCGTGAAACACGAAACGTCGAATTGTGAAGTTAAGAATCAATGGGAAAAATAGAGAAGCGTTCTGGTGGGATATGTACCTACCCCATCATAAAGTACTATAACACCAAACAGGCCCTACCCAAAATTTAATGAAGAGTGTTTACTAGTGTTAAAACAGCATAACACAATAAACATGCACCTGAAAAGACATTAAAGCTGTTATAAAGAGCTGCAACACCAAAAATCCTTCCAGATATAAAATGAAGACTGGCTTGAGTGGCAGGTGAAGGTGTGTTGAGGGTAGATGGGCTAGTTACTAGGTGACATTGGCCTCTCTGGGGAAGCCCCATCACGTATGCTGACGCCCTCGAAGTTGAACTCAGGCTCCAGCACCTCCACTTCCTCTCTGTCCACTTTTCCTCCTTCATCCACCCCTGCTGGCACATTCAAGTCTTGCAGAATAGCAGCCACATTCTGTCTCTCATGAAAATATCGTGTGATCCGAGCTTGTCTCTGCTCCTTTATGTTTCTGTTGTAGACGGCCTTCACTTGAGACTTGAGATCACTCAAGGTCGATGGGCTGTTGGTAGCCTCAGGCATAGTCCTGGTGTATGCATCAAAGCTGGTTGTCATGTTGGTTATGGTGGACAGGGTGGTTGCAAGATGGCCGCCAACAAATGGACATCGGTATGTGTCATCAGCTGCCGGCTGGGCCATCAAATTGTTGGGAATTCGCGAATTGTGAGACAACTCGGAAAGTTTTTTCTTGCGTGATAAACGAGGCATTGAAGTAAAATGCGTCCAAACATGAGGACTTACTGTGTATGTGTATATATATATATATACATACATACATACAGGGTGTCCCGGGAGTTAAGTCAAAAACTTTGGGAAATGATAGAGGAAGGAATTCTAAGAAAAAAATGTTATATGAACATGTGTCCAAATCCCAATCGTTACAGAGCTACAGTTACTGATGACCTTATGGGCGAATTATGAAGGAGACCATTTTCGCCCATAAGGTCGTCAGTAATTGTAGCTCCATAGCGGTTGAGATTTGGACACATGTTCATATAACATTTTTTGCTTAGAATTCTCTCATCTGTCATTTCTCAAAGTTTTTGACCTAACTCCCGGGACACCCTGTATATATATATATATACTGTATATATATATATATATATATATATATATATATATATATATATGTATATATACTGTATATATATATATATATATATATATATATATATATATATATATATATATATATGTATATATATATATATATATATATATATATATATATATATATATATATATATGTATGTATATATATATATATATATATATATATATATATATATATATATATATATATATATATATATATATATATATATACATATATATATATATATATATATATATATATGCAGCACATTTCACCAGGTTAAGCAGGAAAGGGTGGTAGCCATATTGTAGTTGCTGTCTGATGATGTATTACTTGTGATTTTTGGGTTAGGGTAGTTTGTAAGTGGTGTATGTCTGCAGATGGTTTTTGAAGGATGCTATTAGGATGAAGGTTTTGGATGGGTGCGGTGGGTACGTGTTTATGTATGTGTTTGTGAATTATAGAGTTTGGTGGAGGAGGGTGGTTGTTGCTAAGATACTCTGTTTAGTATTTGGCATTTGTTTATTTCTCATTTCTTTGTGAACAGGAGTGTTGCAACATGAAGTTACAATGGTGGGATGAATCTTGAGTTGAAGCAATGGACTGTGTTGCCTCTCATATTCATATGATCTCCAGTTAAAAGTATTTTAGTTGCTTGATATGGGTCATCTGTATTTATGGTTTTGGTACATCCTGCTGTTATATTTAATGTTTTGTTTATACCTATCTATCAGATAGGTATATGTGAAGCTACAGAACGTGGTGGAATTTTTGTTGGCCCATCTGGTGGAGCCAGGATTTTGAGGGCTTGAATGATGAGTGAATGGAAGCGTGGCCCATTGAACTGGGCAGACTTTGGCTGTCTGGACATTGCTACTCCTCACCCTGCCCTAGGGTGGGAAAGGAGGTCAGGTTGATGATGATGATGATGATGATGAAACCTTATTCATGATTGTATTGGTTAAGGTTGGTGCCTAGCTTGGGCTAGCATAGTTTGAGTTTCTTCTAACAGATTGTTTATGAACAGAATTCAAGGATTGTTTCAGTTGTTTAAAATTACTACCTGTGAGTGTCGTCAAGGCATCAAGTTTACAAGATGACTACAGTGATATGATATATATTTTCAGATGTGCAAGAAATCCCACTGCAGTGGGGGAATGATCAGATAATAACAAACTATCGGCTTTATCGGACCAGGCTTCCCCCCAGTTAGCCAGTTATAGCGAGGGTCAGCTGTATAATTTGATGCAGGGTGACAGTGACCATCAGATGCACATAAAAACACTACATGATGTTGATACACTCATGTAGTATATGGTAAATAAAACGGCAAGTGTGTCTAGGTTGACTGCTGGAATGCTGAAGACCTTGGGAGGTATAGGAGTGGGTTTAGTTACTGATTTGATAAATAGGATTATATATGAGTGTGTTGTTGCAGATGACTGGCTGAAGAGTGTGGTTGTAAATGTGTACAAGGGCAAGGGTGATGCCTTGGAAAGAGGAAATAGGCATAAAACTTTTGGACCAGACAATGAAGGTAATGAAGAGAGTCACAGAAGGCATGATTAGGGAGAGAGTGAATAATGATGAGATGCAGTTTGGGTTTATGCTAGGTAAAGGGAATGCTAATGTCATATTCATTGTTTGACAGGTTCAGGAAAATATATACTGAATAGGAAAGAAAAGGGAATTGTACTTTGTTGATTTGGAGAAGGCCTTTGACAGAATCCTTCGAGAGGTGGTGAAGTGGGCAATGAGAAAGCTTGTGGTTGAGGAGTGACTGTTTAAGAGTGGAAATGGCAATATATGATGGTGCTTTCACCCAAGTGAGAGTGAACAGAGGTTTGAGTGATGATTTTCTGTGAATGTTGATGTGCATCAAGGGTCAGTTTTAAGCTCTTTATTGTTTATAATGGTGATTGAAGCTATCTTACATGTCTCAGAACAAGATTCCCATGGGAGATGTTGTATGATGATGGCATGGTGTTGATCACATAGAATGAGAGGGTAGCCGATGAAAGATTCAGGAAGTGGAGTGATGGAATGGAGTATAGTACAAAGGTTTTAGAGTACACATGGAATATCTAGGACAGGTGGCGGTGCTGTCCAAGCAGGAGTGTGGCCTTGTGCTGGTCTCCACAAAGGTATGGGAAATAACTCTTTTTTTTTTTTTTGCAGTGCTCATGATAAATGGGTGCATTATGAGATGCAGTAGTATTAGAGGTACCCTGCAAATTAATGCTGATTTTGAGTGTGCAGTATGTCAAGGAGTGTCCAGAAGCAGAGAGTCTGTTGAGTATGCGAAAGAGCTTTGTTATTTCGGGGACACGTTATGTGCTGCAGGTGAGGTTTGAGCTAGTCGTTAGCAAGGGGAAGGGCTGGTTGGAAGGAGTTCAGCATTTGTTTCCTCTCCTGCTGTTGATACAGCTCTCCCTCTGTGCTAAGAGGTCCATGTATGCAGCTTGTGTTAGGAGTGTAGTGATATATATTAGTGAGTAGTAGGTAGTAAAGGAGGAGGATATTCACAAATGCAAACATAGAAGATGATATTGATTAGATGGATGTGTAGTTTGTCCTTGAAGGACAGGCCTTGGGTGGTTATGATTGCAAATGAAGGGTTGACAGGAAGGACTGGACTTGAATGTGTTAATGTTGTGGTGAGATCCACCCATGTAGAATACAAATCCCATGCATGGAGGCACTCCATAGAGCTCATCTCAACAGAGCAGAGTCCAAGGCTTTCTGTATTGTCAGCTCTCCTCTGCTTAGTAATTTGCTTCAGTCTTTGTCTCTTAGCCACACTGTTTCATCTTAATATCTTTTCTGTCGTTATTTCAGTGATCTTTGCTCTTGTGAACTGTCTAATTGCATTCCCTGTTCGTTATGACAGGTGGGTTGCACTTGTTTGGCAGCAGATTCTCACCCCCTTTTCTTTCCAAGGCTTATGCAAGAGTTAACAGATGCTCTCAGTCCTTTGTGTATGCAACATGTCAACTCTGGAACAGTTGTTCTCTGTCTGTATTTTCTCCTGCTTATAATCTCCAGCCTTTTAAACGCAATGTGTCCAGCATCTCGAAATGAATGGATCTTGAATTTGACTCTTAGGTATGTATTTATTTATTTATTTATTTTCTTGGGAACAATCTTGTGGACCATTAGCCTTTGGATCCTTCTTGCATTCAAAAAAAAAAAAGATGTTTGGGCATGTATAGAGAAAGAGTATGGTAAATGGCTGCAGAAGGTGAGCAATGTGAATGTTGAGGGTAGAGTTTCAAGAGGCAGACCAAAAAAGTTGAGACGAGGTCATAGAGTGTTTGTTACCTCTGGGATAAGGAATAGAATAGAGAGGCTGCAAGAGATAAAGCAGCCTGTCAGGTGACCAGTGGCAACACATGCATGCATGCTGGAGCCATTATAAATGAACAAACAGACATATAAAGGTTGTACCCCATTTTTAACCTGGCAGAATATGGAATGGCATCTGCATCACAAGCTTTATAAGAACAGTTTACTGGTAATCCCAGAGCAAACTTTTAAGTGGGTTGGAGCTGAGAGTTTTGAAAGCTTCACTGATGAGTGACTATAGTCGCGACAGCGAGAGGTGGCGGAGAAGCTCATCCCACTCTCTTCCCACTGGAATGTCTGTGATTGGTGGATGGTGGGATGGGAGGTGCGTGAGTGAGGTTAGGAGTCCATTTGATGACCAGTACAGGTGTACCGTCTAATCTCGAAAGACATCGTCACCTGCCTGGTGCTACTCTCTCTCTCTCTCTCTATGTATGTATGTACGTTTTTTCTAACATTTTGTTGTGATGTGTTTTCATTATTTTTTTTAATCTCTTTTTTCATGGTCTTGAAATACAAAGGAAAATACTGTATTTATCATGCTGTACTTATGCAGTCAGTATCCTATTATAAGGCTCATCAAGTCATCCGTAATTCATCGCCGAATTTAATAACCTTAAATGTACTGCACCAGCCTCCCCCCTTCAACCCATCTCTCTCTGTCTGTCTGTCTCTCTCTCTCTCTCTCTCTCTCTCTCGTGAAAAAAGGAAACATAAGAGGGGTATTGATAAAGGATTTTATGTAGAAATAAGTTTCATAATACATAAGGAAGGAAGTTAAAATGAAAGGCAGCCAAGAGTGTGTGTGACCTGAGGAGGGAGGCTAATTCTCAAGGGACAATATATTCTGGTGTGTGTGTGTGTGTGTGTGTGTGTGTGTGTGTGTGTGTGTGTGTGTGTGTGTGTGTGTGTGTGTGTGTGTGTGCGCCCCTCTCTCACTATCATACTCCAGGACTTGTACACTGTTCCACGTCAATAAAGTCATTACCGGTACATGCAATCCCTCGACGTATATATATATATATATATATATATATATATATATATATATATACTATTTTGCTTACATTTTGTTGTGGTGTGTTTCGAGAGAGAGAGAGAGAGAGAGAGAGAGAGAGAGAGAGCAACATAGGGAAGAAAGGGCTAAGGAGTGGAAAGTATGGACAGGTGGATCTTGTGACCTGTGATTCCCTTCAGCCCTCCATGACAATCCCCAGGGACGTGAGGGCAGTGTGAGCCTCAGAGAATGTTTGCCTTTGTTTCCTCTGTATTTTGCATCTTGACTCTTCACCTCACCTTCCAGCTGCTTCGTCTGCTTGTCCGACGGAATGCATTGCTTTTGGCTTGAGATGTATATTGTATGGCAATTCTAATGCTTTATTCTAAAATATAAACTTAGCATACCTGCGTTCAATCGATCAAAAAAAAAAAAATCTTGACACAGGTGAACAATGTTTTCACAATGAGCGATGCTCCTGTTCGTGTTGGTTTAAGCCAGTTTATTCTGAATGAATATTTCCCAACCATATGGTACATAAATCCTTCTTTATGGTTTTTCTGAGAGAAACAGCTGAGATTCACAAGCATGAGAATTTTACTAAAGAATTATTTCAAAAGTTTCGTCCAGTGCTTTAAAGTGACATGACAAAGCTTACATAGATTATTTTATGATTGTGTACACTCATTGCTTAATTCCCATATATATATATATATATATATATATATATATACAGTATATATATATACACACACACTGTATGTATAAATATATGTCTGAATGCATGCATGTACGCCCTCCGGAGCGACGGGGTAGGGGAGAGAAGAAAGGGGCTTAGGATTGACAAGTATGTCCCGGTGGACCTGATCTTGTCATTACCACTTCCTCAAAGCACACGTGTTTCTCTTTCTGTATTCTTCTCTCTCTCTCTCTCTCTCTCCCTGATTTTGGCTTATGGTGAGTATTATCCTGTCCTTTCTAATGTTTTACTCCTTAAATATTTTTGGCTGGACTTTCATATTCTAGAATATCAACATGCACACCTGTATGTATTGTGATATACCACAGGTAATAGTCTGTGTACACATATTAACTGCTGTAGCAATAAATAAAGCTTCGAACCATGGCGATCAATTTGGTGACGGTACTATGAGGGAAATATAAGCGCTCTCACACCTCCCCATTCTGCCCATCACCGTAGACCAATCAGGGACGAGAGAAGGAAAGCCTTTTCCTCAGTCCTCCCTGAGGGAGGCGCTTCTCCGCCACCTCTCGCTGTCGCGACTGTAGATATGTGGCATGTTTTACTGGGCACTTAACACTTAAATCCTGTTACTTTTATGTTTTCTTTATCCTGTATTACTGAATGTTACCTATGCCATCTGTCAATGGAAAATAGGATGAGGGTGAGTATAGTGGCAGTGGTGGTGGTGGTGGTAAATGATTAGTTACACACACACACACATATATATGAGAGAGAGATTGTCCAGGTGCTTGAGGATGCGAAAGTGGATGTATGTGGAATAACTGAAACAAAATGGAGAGGAGAAAGTGTGAGAGAATGGGAGTATGGATGGGGTATATGTGCAGGAGTAGATGAGAATGAGAGGGCAAAGGAAGGAGTGTGTATAGTTGTGAGTAAAAGATGGAAGAAGAGCATAAGACAGTATGGATCAGTTGGGTCAAGGATTGTGTGGGTAAAGTTGAAAGTTGGAATACAAATGTGGGCAATTGTGTGTGTGTATGCGCCAACGCAAGATCGTGCTAGAAGAGTGAGAGAAGAGTTCTGGACAAATGTGGAAGTGTGCATGGAAAAGTTTGGAAGGAGTGAGAGAGTGTTTTTGATTGGTGATATGAATGGTAAAGTTGGTAATGTGAAGGTGGATGGAATAGTTGGTGAGTGGGGTGTGCCTGCTGAGATAGATGAGAATGGCAGTGCGCTAGTGGACATTTGTGCTGGGAGGGGGTTGGTAATAGCCAATACCCTCTTCAGGCATAAAATGATCCACAGGTATACATGGCGAGTGATGAGAAGGGTGGGTGGTGAACTGAATGAAAGGAAGGCAATGATTGATTATGTGTGTGTGGATGAAAGGATGCGAAGATGTGTAAAGGATGCAAGAGTGTATAGAGGTTGGGGGAGTGGACTTTCTGACCACTACTTGGTGGTGGCCAGAATTAGGTTGCAAGTAAGATGGAGGAATAGAAGAAGGGAATGACGAGAGGAAGGAGTAGTTGCAAGGAGAGTGGAAAGGTTACAAGAGGATGAGAAAAAGGCAGAGTATAAGAGAGAAGTGGAGGAACGATTGGGCAAATATGAATTGGAGCAGATGGGAGACGTGGAAGGTGTGTGTAAGATATTTACAGAAGAAATATGTGCAGCATGTGATGTGGTGTGTGGAAGGAAGAGAAGACGGGGGGGTGCAAGGAACAGCGTGGTGGACTGAAGAGGTGAAACAGGCTGTGGCACAAAAGAAGAAAGCATACAATGAATGGATGAGAAATAGGGGCGTGGAAGAAGTTGAGAGGCGGAAGAGAGAGTTATATGTGGAAAGGAAGAGAGAGGTGAAAAGATTAGTAAGAGAGAGTAAAGAGAGTGGATGAAGAATTTGGAAGGAATTTGAGTGTAAAGTGGAGGGACTGTAAGAAAATGTTCTGGAGAGAAGTGAAAAGAGTAAGACAGGGTGGAAGTGAAGTTAGCAGGGGAGTGAAAGATAAAAATGGTAGATTACTAGTGGAGAAGGGAGAAAAAGTGAGCAGATGGAGAGAACACTTTAAGGAATTGTTGAACGTGGAGGATGGAAGTAATGCGAGTATAAGTGGCTGGGGAATGGCTGGGAGAAGGAGGGAGGTGAGAAGACAGGAAGAAATCAGTAGGATGGAAGTTGTGGAAGCAATGAAGAAAGTTAAATCGGGGAAAGCCCCAGGAATTGATGGAGTGTGTGGTGAAATGCTGAAGCATGGGGGAGAGAGAGTAGTAGAATGGATGTGGAAGATGTGCAGATTGGCCTGGGAGGAAGGTAGAGTCCCGGAGGATTGGAAGTCAGGTATAATTATTCCCTTGTACAAAGGAAAAGGGGAAAAAGAAGTGTGTGGTAATCATAGGGGCATTTGTCTTCTTAGTATAATAGGAAAAGTGTATGGTAGGTTACTTATAGACAGAGTTAGAGAAAGAACAGAGAAATTAGTTGGAGAAGAACAGGGAGGCTTTAGGAAGGGAAGAGGTTGTGTAGATCAGATATTCATTCTTAGATCTTTAGTGGAAAAGTTTCTAGAGAAGGGAAAGAAGTTGTATGCGGCTTTCATGGATTTGGAGAAAGCATATGACAGGGTGGATAGACAAGGATTGTGGAAAGTGTTAAGAATATATGGAGTAGATGGGAAGTTGTTGAATGCTGTGAAGAGTATGTACGATGGTGCGAAGGCTGCAGTGCGTGTGGATGGTGAACTAAGTGAATTTTTCTCTGTGAAAGTTGGTTTGAAACAGGGATGTGTCATGTCTCCATGGTTGTTCAATCTGTACATGGATGGGGTAATAAAAGAGGTACAAGGTAGGGTAGTGGATGTTGGAGTGGCCCTGGTGAGAGAGGATAGTGTTTGGAAACTCCCTGTCCTGTTGTTTGCAGATGATACTGTGTTGTTGAGTGAAGACGAAGGGGAGCTGCAAGGCTTGGTGGATGAGTTTGAGAGAGTGTGTAAGAAACGGAACCTAAAGGTGAATGTAGGGAAAAGTAAAGTGATGGTCTTTGAGAGAGGTGAAGTCAGTGAATGTACAGCGAGGGTGGATGGTGAGGAATTGGAAAATGTGAGTACGTTTAAGTATTTGGGTAGTGTGATGAGTAAGGATGGAGGTTTGGAGGGTGAAGTGCTTGAAAGGGTACAGCAGGGAAGAAAGGTTGCTGGTTCCTTAAAAGCAGTGATAAGAAACAGGGAAGTGAGCATGGAAGTAAAAAAGTTACTACATGACAGTATTGTGATACCAACTCTAACGTACGGAAGTGAAGCTTGGACATTGTTGGAAGGACACAAGTCAAGAGTGAGAGCAGTGGAAATGAGTTATTTAAGAGGAGCCTGTGGAGTCACGTGGAGAGACAGGCTGACGAATGAGGATATAAAGGAGCGTTGTGGTGTGGATGTGGATGTGATAGGAAGCGTTGTGAGGAACACACTGAGGTGGTTTGGCCATGTGGAGAGGATGGAGGGTGAAAGATTGATGAAGAGAGTGTATGTGAGTGAGGTGGAGGGTGGAAGAGGGAGGGGGAGACCGAGGATGAGATGGAGGGATGGGGTGGAGAGGTATATGAGAGAGGGGGGTGTGAGTTGGGAGCAGGGCAGTGAAATGGCGGGGGACAGGGCGACTTGGAGGCGATTTGTTTGTGGCCACCCCAAACGGGATTGAGGCGTCTGGCAATAGATAGATAGATAGATTTTTTTTCTTTTTTTCTTTTTTTTTTTTTTACCATAAACTTTGCAGGACCAAAGTAAATTATTATGGTAATGCCAAGTGAAAGTAATTTTTTAGTGTTAATGCTATACTTTACCAGAATACGATATATATTTTTGTTAGGTACTTGGTTTTGGTTCTAAGGCACCAGTTAAGGTGAAGGCCATGTTGTCTGCACATTGGTTTAACCCTGTTTGATGCATCCTATGGCGATTTCCCACACTTACGACCCTAGTATCATAAAAAGAATCTTGAGTAATATTACTGGTATGACGAACTAAGATGAATGATTTCAGACTCATCGGCGCTGTTGCTGGGAGGTGCCGCCAAACATATCGAACTGCACCCAGGCATGCGTGTTCATACACACACACACACATATATATGACATATTTTACTGGGCACTTAACACTTAAATTCTCAGCCACACACACACTGTCAGCCAGAGCGAACGGACATATCTCGACTGCTCCCAGCCACCGCTGCAAACTTTAAGTAGTTTTCTGGAATTATGCTTGTCCTGTCTCTTATGGTCTTGTTTTAAGTTTAAAATACTGTAAATTAATATAGACTACCAAAAATGTAAAGATGTATTGGCAGAGAGTATACATGAATGTTTGTAGTATTTTCGGTAACAGCTGTTTTTGGTATGGTAACCAATCTCAGACATGGCCGATAATGTAAACATTGAGGGGACTCGAATTTCCAGGATTTGATAGTAATACTAATGTCATGGATTTGGTTCAAACATTGATTATGAGGATTAGTGAACTTGAAAAGAAAATGGAGAATTTAGTGTTAAAGGATATATCTGAAAATACCGAGACTACTATACAGAGTCTGATCCAGTCCAATGAGACGGCGAATGAGGAAATCAGGAATTTGAAGTGAGAAAATATCGAATTGAGGGGAAAACTAGAAGAGAGTAGTAATAAAACGGAGAAGGTGAGTAGTGTATTAGAAGAGCATAAGGCAAAGTGGGCACATGTAGAAGAACAGAAAGAAGTGGTCAGCTTAAGGGAAATCATTCAGGAAGAAAGGGAAATGAACAAGAAAAAAATGGAAAAAAATATAGTGAAAATATTGAAGAAAAAAGAGAAAATAGTGAGAGAAACTGTAGAAAGGAACAGATGTGTGGTAATATTTGGAAACAGGGAAGAGGAAGAAAAGGTTAGATCCGTGAGGCTCGAGAGAGACACAAACCTGGTGAGAAGAATATTAGGCAAGATTGATCCTGAAGGAGACAAGTGGGAAAAAGAAATTGAGGAAGTAAGGAGGTTAGGGCCTTATAAGAAAGGGGAAACAAAACCAATGAGAGTCAAGTTGTCATCAGAAAGTGTTGTAAATGATATACTTAAATTGACCTGGAAACTAAGCAAAGAGGCAGGGATGGAAAATATTATAATAAGAAAAGATTTGATTGAAGAAGAAAGAGAAGTTTTAAAATCATCGAAGGAACAAGTAAAGGAAAAAAATGATAAGAGGACAGAGGAAGAATGTAAAACTATTTTTTGGAGAGTGATGGATATGAAAGTAAGGAAGTGGTATGTGAGGAAATAGAAGTGACAGAAACTAAGGGGGATGGCTATGAAAGATCAGAAATTGAGGAAGTGATACTGACGGAGAGAAGGAGAGAAGAGGGTATAAAAAACATCAAAAATAATTTGAAGGTGGTATATACTAATGTTGATGGTTTAATGTCGGCAAAGCTTGAAATTAACAATTTCTTGAGGGAACATGAACCCGATGTCATGTGCTTTGTAGAGACCAAATTAAGAGAAGATACTGATGTTCATTTGGGAGATGGTAAATACAAACTGTGCAGAAAAGATAGAAAAGAAAAAACGGGAGGAGGAGTGATGATAACAGTGAAGCACAACATAAATGTAGATACTGTGGAAATGGGAGAAGGCAGGGCTGAAGTGATATATATGAAATTAGAAACTGGAGAGAATGGCAAGGGAGATATGGCGGTAGTGTATGTTCCCCCTAAGACGAGAGCATGGAATGATGATGAATACCAGATGTTGTCAGATATGGCTAGTTATTTACAAAATATAATTGAGAAAAGCAGCAATATAATTTTGGTCCGTGACTTTAACTGGGAGGAATGGGACTCAGGAGGCAGCGCAGATTCGTGGGGCACAATATTATTAAATATAATAATGAATAATGTGATGATGCAATGGGTCAAAGAAGAGACACAGTTTCGAGGTGAGGACACACCAGCAAGGTTAGATTTACTGTTTACCAAAGAACCCGACGTAATAGAATCCTTGAAATATTTCTGTCCTATAGGAAAAAGTGATCATGTGGTCATTGAGTTCCAGATATTAATAGGAAACGTCGAACCAAGAGACGAGCTTTATAGGCAGGGAAAATACAACTTTGGGAAAGCAAATTTTACAGGATTGAGAAAATTCTTCGAAAATGCGGATTGGAAAAAATTAAGAGAAACAGGAGAGATACAGAGGAAGTGGGATATCTTTCTAGACCTCTATAATTCGGGAGTGGAAAAATTTGTACCAAGAGTAAGGGGGAAACAAAACAGGAAAAAGGAGTGGTTTAATAGAAGCTGTATGATAGCAAAAAAAGAGAGGGACATGGCGTGGAACAACTGGAGAAAGAGAGGTAACAACAGAACAAAGTAAGATTATAAAAGAACTAGAAATGATTACGCAAGAATATGTAGAGAAGAAGAAAGGAATTTTATAAAAGGTATAATAGACAAATGCAAGGATGAACGCAAACTGTTTTATATATTTGTTAATGGCAAACTGAAACAAAAGGAAGGAATCACCAAACTGAAAGTAAAAGGAGAGGTCTATGAAGATGCAGCAGTGCAAAGTGAAATATTGAACAAATGTTTCCAGTCTGTTTTCAATAATGAAAAAGAGTTTGTAGAAGGGGAGAGAGTGATTGGAAATGTACCGGTGATAAAAGATATAAAAGTGGAGGTACAGGAAGTGTATAAATTACTAGAAACTCATGATGTAAGGAAAGCCCCAGGACCTGAAGGAATTTCTAATTGGGTACTGAAGGAATGCAGAGAACAACTGACGGATAAAATTCACAGTTTAATTGTGTGTTCTCTGGAAGAGGGGAAAGTGCCACAAGAGCGGAAGAGGGCAAATGTGGTACCAGTTTATAAGGGAGGAAACAGGGAAGAACCCCTGAATTATAGACCAGTGTCTCTAACCAGCATGGTCACAAAATTGTCTGAGAGAATCCTGAAAAACAGATGGATAAAATATCTAGAAGAGATGAACATTTTGGCTGAATATCATTTTGGATTCAGAAGTGTTTCCAACTTGTTGAGCTTTAACTCAAGAGCGATTAACGTGGTACAAGAGAGAGATGATTGGGTGGATTGTGTGTATTTAGAGAAGACCTTCAACAAAGTACCCCATAAGAGACTAATGTGGATGTAGAGTATATAGGAGGACTGAAGGGGAAACTCCTGGGATGGATGAGAGACTTTTTGAGAGACAGACAAATGAGGACAGTAATAAAGGATAGGATGTCTTGATGGAGGGAAGTAACAAGTGGAGTCCCTCAAGGCTCGGTGTTGGTGCCAGTAATGTTCCTGATTTACGTAAATGATATGGTAGATGGAGTGAACAGTTATGCAAGTCTATTTGCTGATGATGTAAAGATCTTGAGGAAGGTAGAGGTTGAGGAGGATTGTAAAATGCTGCAGGAGGATCTGGATAGGATAATGATTGGAGCCGGATGCGGGAAATGAAATTTAACGAAAAGAAATGTAAAATATTGGAAATGGGTAAAAGTACCAGGAGGCCATCACTGAATTATTTGTTGGGTAATGAATTAATCACAAAAATGAGAGAAAAGAAAGATTTGGGAGTGCAGGTCCAAGATAGTTTGTCACCTGAAAAACATATTAACAAGATAGTTAGAGAGAAGTATAAACTCTTGACTAACATAAGAGTAGCATTTCATTATATGGATGAGGAGATGATGAAAAAATTGATAATGGCCATGATCCGCCCCAGGTTAGAATATGCAGCGGTAGTGTGGTCCCCACACAAAAAGAAAGATATAAACAAGATTGAGAGAATACAAAGAACAGCAACCAAGATGGTCCCCAGTCTGGCAGACCTGTCATACAGAGAGAGGCTGGAAAAGCTGGATTTGTCTTCCTTAGAGGAAAGGAGAAAGAGGGGAGACATGATTGCAGTGTTCAGGACCATGGTGGGAGTAGATAAAACTGACAAAGAAGATCTGTTTGTATGGGATAAGAGAGCAACAAGAGGACACGGAATGAAATTGAAAAAGTTAAGCTGCGTGAAGGATATCAAGAAATATAGCTTTCCTTACAGAAGTATAGACATGTGGAATAGCCTGGACCAAGAGATCGTCCAGGCTAAAAACTTAAATGAGTTTAAAGCTAAATTTGACTTATTGAGAAACAGCGATGGAAACCCACGAGCATAGTACATTCTGTGTATATCACAATTAGGTATATTAGGTAAATACTTAAATATTTGGAACGACTTAGACGAAGAGGTGGTGCATGAGAAAAACATTCATGTGTGTAAAGGTAGACTTGATAAATGTGGATATGGAGACAGGACAACATGAGCATTGTTCAGTTCCTGTATACTACAAATACGTAAATACACACACACACAAACACAGAAAAGAAAAAAACAGGAGGAGGAGTGATGATAGCAGTGAAGAACAACATAAATGTAGATATTGTGGAAGTGGGAGAGGGTAGGGCTGAAGTGAGAAAATATGAAACTAGAAACTGGAGAGAATGGTGGGAGATAATATGGGAGTAGTATATGTTCCCCCTAAGACAAAAGCATGGAATGATGATGAATACCAGGAAATGTTGACAGACATGGGTAATTATGTACAGAAAGTGATTGAGAAAAGCAACAATATAATTTTAATGGGGGACTTTAATTGCAAAGAGGTGAACTGGGAGGAGTGGGACTCGCGAGGCGGTGAAGATTCATGGGGCACTATACTGTTAAATGTAACTGTGAACAATGTGATGACGCAGTGGGTTAAAGAAGAGACAAGATTCTGAGGTGATGACACACCAACAAGATTAGATTTACTGTTAACCAAAGAACCCGATGTAATAGAATCTTTGAAATATCTTTGTTCTGTAGGAAAAAGTGATCATGTGGTCATTGAGTTCCAGATGATAATAGGGAACGCGGTGCCAAGAGACAAGTTTTATAGGCAAGGAAGATACAACTTTGGGAAACCAAACTTTACAGGATTGAGAAAATTCTTTGAAAATGCGGATTGGAGAAAATTCAGAGAAACAGGAGTGATACAGAGGAAGTGGGATAACTTTCTAGACCTCTATAATTCGGGAGTGGAAAAATATGTGCCAAGAGTAAGAGGGAAAGAAAACAGGAAAAAGGAGTGGTTTAATAGAAGATGTATGATAGCAAAAAAAGAGAGGGACATGGCATGGAATAACTGGAGGAAGAGAGGTAATAAGAGAACAAAGGAAGAATATAAAAGAACTAGAAATGAATATACAAGAATATGTAGAGAGGAAGAAAGGAACTTTGAAGAAGTTATAATGGACAAATGTAAGGATGAACCCAAACTGTTTTATAGATTTGTCAATGGCAAATTGAAACAAAAGGAAGGAATCACCAAACTGAAAGTAGAAGGAGAGGTCTATAAAGATGTGTCAATGCAAGCTGAAATAATGAACAAACTTTTCCAGTCAGTTTTCACGAATGAAAAGGAGTTTATGGAAGGGGAGGGAGTGACTAGAAATGTAGTTATGAAAGATATAACAGTGGAAGTACAGGAAGTGTATAAATTACTGGAAACTCAAGATGTAAGGAAAGCCTCAGGACCAGATGGAATCTCTGAATGGGTACCGAAGGAAGGCAGAGAACAACTGGCAGATTAAATTCACGCTTTATTTGTGTGTTCTCTGGATGGGGGGAAAGTGCCTCAAGAATGGAAGTGGGAAAATGTGGTACCAGTTTATAAGGGAGGAAACAGGGAAGAACCCCTGAATTATAGACCAGTGTCTCTAACCAGCATGGTCGCAAAATTGTGCGAGAGAATTCTGAATGATAGATGGGTAAAATATCTGGAAGAGATGAATATTTTGGCTGATAGTCAGTTTGGATTTAGAAGTGGAAGGTCATGTGATTCCAACTTGTTGAGTTTTTACTCAAGAGCGATTGACATGCTTCAGGAGAGAGAGGGTTGGAAACTAGAGCACATTGGAGGACTGAAGGGGAACCTCTTGGAATGGATGAGAGATTTTTTGAGAGACAAACAAATGAGGACTTATAAAGGATAGGATGTCTGGATGGAGGGAGGTAACAAGTGGAGTCCCACAGGGCTCTGTGTTGGCACCAGTAATGTTCCTGATTTACGTTAATGGTATGGTAGATGGAGTGAACAGTTATACAAGTGTGTTTGCTGATGATGCAAAGATCCTGAGGAAGGTAGAGGCAGAGGAGGACTGTAAAATGCTGCAGGAAGATCTGGATAGGATACGTGATTGGAGCCAGAAGTGGGAAATGAAATTCAGTGCAAAGAAATGTAAAATATTGGAAATGGGTAAAAGTACCAGGAGGCCATCACTGAATTGTTTGATGGGTAATGAACCTATTACAAAAATGAGAGAAGAGAAAGATTAGGGAGTGCTGGTCCAGGATAGTTTTTTTCCTGAAATACATATTAACAAGACAGTTAGAGAGACGTATAAACTCTTGACTAACATAAGAGTAGCATTTCATTACATGGATGAGGAGATGATGAAAACATTGATAGTGGCTATGATCCGCCCCAGGTTAGAATATGCAGCAGTACTGTGGTCCCCATACAAAGATATAAACAAGATTGAGAGAATACATAGAACAGCAACTAAGACGGTCCTCAGTCTGGAAGATATGTCGTACAGAGAGAGGCTGGAAAAGTTGGATTTGCCTTCCTTAGAGGAAAGGAGAGAGAGGGGCTGCATGATTGCATTGTTCAGGACCATGATAGAAGTAGTTAAAATTGACAGAGAAGATGTTTTTTTGGGATAAGAGAGTAACAAGAGGACACGGAATGAAACTGAAGAAGCCAAGCTGCTTGTAGGATATCAAGAAATATAGTTTTCCTTATAGATGTATGATCCTGTGGAATGACCTAGACAAAGAGATTGTCCAGTCAAAAGACTTAAACAAGTTTAAAGCAAAATTTGACTTATTGAGAAACAGAGACAGGACCCCACGAGCATAGCTCATTTCCTGTATATTACAACTAGGTAAATAAATACAACTTGGTAAATAAATGCACACACACACACACACACACACACACACACACACACACACACACACACACACACACACACACACACACACACACACACACACACACACACACACACACAGAAGACAGGGTATTAGAAAAGCTGATAAGAAAAGCTTGGGTAAATCATCTAGTAGAACACAATATGATAACAGAAAGACATTTGGTTTCAGAAAAGGAAAATCTTTTGTTACTGATCTGTTGAGATACTATGGTCGAGTAACAGAAACATTACAGAAATGAGAAAGATGGGTGGACAGTATCTATTTAGATTTTAAGAAATCATTTGACAGAGTACCGCACCGAAGGCTTTTATGGAAACTGTACCATCAAGGTGGAATTTGAGGCAAGCTGTATTGTTGGATGCAAGATTTTCTCAAAAAAAGAGAAATGAGAACAGTACTAAGTGGAAATTACTCATCATGGAGAGAAGTGACTAGCAGAGTTCCACAGGACTCAGTGCTGGCACCAATCATGTTTTTAGTGTATGTAAATGATATAAATAGCAACATTGGAAATGAAAGCTATCTAAATATGTTTGCCGATGATGCAGAAATACAAAGGTCAATTACTAATGCAGACTCTTGTAAAGAGCTACAAGAAGAATTAAATAAACTTCATGAATGGAGCAGTACATGGCAAATGGAATTCATTGTGGACAAGTATCATGTAATCAAGTTTGTTAAAAGTGGAAAATGACCTGATTGGGATTATAAGTTAGGAAATAAAACCCTACACACATCAGAAGGAGAGAAGGACCTAGGTGTGATTATTAATAATAGATTATCCCCAGTTTACCGCATCAGTGAGAAGGTACGGAACATGTATACCAGACGCCATGTATCCCAAACAGGGTGGCCAAGGGCTTAGAGTTAATTGTTTTACAGGGAAGGGCACTAATCCTCCACCAACCCCACTTGACACGTAGGGAGAACGTTATGCCAACAGCATCTGGTGTTCCCAGGCGGTCACCCATCCAAGTACTAACCAGACCCAACGTTGCTTAACTTTGCTGATTGGACGGGAAGTGGTGTACTCAACGTGGTATGGCCGTTGGCTTGCAATTATGAGAACAGCATTCACATACATAAATGAAGACGTGCTAAGAAAGATAATAACATCATTCATCAGACCAACCCTGGAGTATGCGTCAGTAGTCTGGAATCCTCATCTCAAAAAACAAATAGATAAGATTGAAAAAATTCAAAGGGCCGCTACAAGATGGGTACCAAGTTTAAGGGATCTAAGCTATGAAGAAAGACTAGAAAAACTGAATCTGCCTACACTACAGGAGAGAAGGAAAAGAGGAGACATGATTATGATATATAAATGCTTATCAGGGAAGGAGAAAATAGACATAAATGATTAAATAACCTATGGGGATATCAGCAAGAGGACACTGCAAAGGACTGCATAAAAAGAGAGGTGAAAAGACATAAGGAAATTTAGTTTCCCAAATAGGGCAGTTGATCAGTGGAATGCACTACCAAATGAAATAGTGTGTGCCAAAACAATTCATAAATTTAAGGATATGTACGATAATTATGGTTTAAAACACGGGACAATACGAGCTTGACTCATTCCTGTAAAGATACAATTGGGTAAGAACACACACACACACACACACACAGAGTAGCATTTCATTATATGGATGAGGAGATGATGAAAAAATTGATAATGGCCATGATCCGCCCCAGGATAGAATATGCAGCGGTAGTGTGGTCCCCACACAAAAAGAAAGATATAAACAAGATTGAGAGAATACAAAGAACAGCAACCAAGATGGTCCCCAGTCTGACAGACCTGTCATACGGAGAGAGGCTGGAAAAACTGGATTTGCCTTCCTTAGAGGAAAGGAGAAAGAGGGGAGACATGATTGCAGTATTCAGGACCATGGTGGGAGTAGATAAAATTGACAAAGAAGATCTGTTTGTATGGGATAAGAGAGCAACAAGAGGACACGGAATGAAATTGAAAAAGTCAAGCTGCTTGAAGGATATTAAGAAATATAGCTTTCCTTACAGAAGTATAGACTTATGGAATAGCCTGGACAAAGAGATTGTCCAGTCTAAAAACTTAAATGAGTTTAAAGCTAAATTTGACTTATTGAGAAACAGCGATGGAAACCCACGAGCATAGTACATTCCGTGTATATCACAATTAGGTATATTAGGTAAATACTTAAATATTTGGAATGACTTAGACAAAGAGGTGGTGCATGAGAAAAACATTCATGTGTGTAACTTGATAAATGTGGATATGGAGACAGGACAACACGAGCATTGCTCAATGCCTGTATACTACAAATAGGTAAATACAAAAAGGTAAATACACACACAAACACACACACACAGAGGAGATTGTTAGCTTATGCATCTTCCTCATCATCACCACCACTACCACCACCACCCAACCTCCCTTCCTCCCACGTACACCCACCACCTCCCAGGCTTCATCCCTCACCACCAAAGTCCCTCCCTCCATTACCCTCACACTCACCACTACTATCCCTTCTACCCTACCCTCCCCTCTTACCACCACCATTTTTTCATCACCATCATCTCTCTCCCTCACTGTTCACCACTAGTACTCTCCCTCCCTCTCTCCCTCACCATCATAACTCGGAAACCCACTTTCAGTGGATTTACTTTTTCCACTGCTGGCTAGACTGGTTGATGGAAAGAAAGGTATTAGTTAAGGAAATGTGATAATATAAGCAAGTAAATGATACAAGTACTGTACTGGTTGGGTATTTCTTTATTCAGTAATTATTCAATGCCAAGTTATTTCTGGTTATACATGAAAATAACAGAAGTAGCAATAGCAGCAAAATCTCTAGAGCAACTGAACAAATAGGTTTTTAGAAATCATAGTTTAGTTGAACCATGACCAGAATATAAGTCATGCATGAAGTATTTTGTGGATAATTTGATTCCCGGACCGGTGGAATTGTTGGACAATTTTCCAAGCCCCCTGGGTTCCTGTTCACCTAGTAGCAGGTGGGTACCAGGCTGTTAATTGAGTTTGCACCTTATGTGCTGGGGTCATCAGAACATCAAAATACAGACTGTCAACACACGCAACCACTGGACACATCAGCCATATCACATGCACCCCACCTCTTCCATTCATACCCCTTCCCAACCCGTCCTCTGCTAGTGTGAGTTACGGCTTCCTGGCTAAAACCTCCCTGAGTGGAGAGTCCAGTCCTGCAGTGGACTAAAAATGGACTATACATGATGATGACGATGATGATGATGATGAAGATGATAATGATGACGGTGATAATGCTACTATATAAACCCACTGCAAATTGACTTAGGACCTACACACAGAATTGCTATGGGAGAGTTGTCTGTCTTTGCTTTGTGTTTCTACCTCTACCAAGTGAATTTTTGGGGCAAGAAGTAGCTAGCAACTCCTCTGGTGTTTGCTGGAGGTGGTGAAACACTTAGTACGTCAGTGCTTGTCTAGAAGCAAGAGTGGAAGTATTTGTTCCCTTTCGCTCCGAGCTTGCACCTCCCTCTGTTTTCGTATGCATTGCTGTTTACCCTATTATTTTCCTAGAATTGAGTTGTCATGCCTGGAAAGTACTTCTCAGGGGATGAAAGGGTCCGTATCATTGCATGGAGGCAGGATAATGTCCCTATCAACACAATTTGTTAACGTACTGGACGCACAAATTCGACTGTCATGAAGATTCTTGCTGCAGCGTGTGGCTTGCCACCTAATGTTATACCATAGCACAAGCTTGGCGGTGGAAAGAAGAGAATGACTTCCAGAGGTACAGATGTGCTTCTGAAGAGGGAAGTAATCAAAATCCTCGACTGACAGTAGCAGAGTTGAAGAGAATGCATCCCCAGCTGTTAAAGGACGTCTCAATTTGAACTATCCAACACCACTTGCAGAAGGTGCTGGGTTTGCCAAGCCACACCGCAGTCAAGAAACCACTTCTCACTGACTACATGAAGAAGCAGCGCATTCAGTTTGCCAAGAAGTATGCATACTGGACATCAGATGAGTGGAGAAAAGTTATGCTTTCCGATGAAAGCACATTTCAAGTGTTCCAGGTGCATTCTGCCAAGGTTCGTCACCCAGCCTCCCGTAGTCGATATGACCCTGCTTACACAGTGCCAACTGTTGAGCACCCACAATCAGTAATGGTATGAGGGTGTTTCTCAGGTGAAATGGGAAGGGGAGGCCTGTACTTTCTTCCTAAGAACATGATTGAATGGTGGCTGGTACATTCAAGTTCTGAAAATCATTTGTTATACTTGTTTGCTATTCATAGGTGCCTTAGTGAGAGAGAGTAATGTTTGGAAACTCCCTGTACTGTTGTTTGCAGATGATACTGTGTTGTTATGTGAAGACGAAGGGGAGCTGCAAGGCATGGTCGATGAGTTTGGGAGAGTGTGTAAGAAACGGAATTTAAAGGTGAATGTAGGAAAGAGTAAAATGATGGTCTTTGAGAGAGATGAAGTCAGTGAATGTACAGTGAGGTTTGATGGTGAGGAAATGGAAAATGTGAGTACATTTAAGTACGTGGGGAGTGTAATGAGTAAGGATGGAAGTTTGGAGGGTGAAGTGCTTGAAAGGGTACAACAAGGAAGAAAGGTTGCTGGTTCCTTGAAAGCTGTGATAAGGAACAGGGAAGTGAGCATGGAAGTGAAAAAGTTACTACATGACAGTATTGTGATACCAACTCTAACGTATGGAAGTGAAGCTTGGACGTTGTTGGAAGGACACAAGTCAAGAGTGAGAGCAGTGGAAATGAGTTATTTAAGAGGAACCTGTGGAGTCACATGGAGAGACAGGCTGATAAATGGGGATATAATGGAGCATTGTGGTGTGGATGTGGATGTGATAGGAAGCGTTATGAGGAACACACTGAGGTGGTTTGGCCATGTGGAGAGGATGGAGGGTGAGAGACTGATGAGGAGAGTGTATGTGAGTGAGGTGGACGGGGGGGAGAGGGAGGAGGAAGCCGAGGATGAGATGGAGGGATGGAATGGAGAGGTATATGAGAGAGGGGGGTGTGAGTTGGGAGCAGGGCAGTGAAATGGTGGGGGACAGTGCGACGTGGAGGCAATTTGTTTGTGGCCACCCCATACGGAATTAAGGCATCTGGCAATAGATAGATAGATAGACTTTTTCATGCAGGATTCAGCTCCGTGTCACACGTCAAGAAAGGTGACAAAATGGCTTCAGGATAATCGGATTGAGGTCCTCAACTGGCCTGGCAACAGTCTGGATCTAAATCCAGTAGGCAACTGCTGGGCAAAGATGAAGAAAATCATGGCAGAGAAGAAGACATTCAATCTGGGCAACCTCAGGACTGAACTGACATATGTTTGGTGCAAAGAAATGTCCTTAGATTACTTTAGAGATTTAAGTGCTTCCATGCCAAAACACATCCAACTGGTCCTGAAAAACAAGGGAAACATGATTTCATATTAATGAATGGCATTTCACGAATAGACATTGTGATATACTATGATTTCTGTGTTTCTCTTACCTTGTGGGGGGAGGTCCTTAGTCAATTTGCGGTAGCTGTATTTGTTTCTAATGAATGAATATGATATTTAGCTAAGCAAGTTTCAGCCACACTCAAAAGTGTGTTACCAGGATATGGGATGAGGACCCAGCTTGCTATGTTTCCCACCAACCACTTTCCCCAACCTCTACCATTTAGGAAGTGGTTACATTTATTTTTCAAGTGTCATTATATAATTGTGGTAGGTGGGGGCACTCACCATCCACCCACTCAGTGAAGTGCTACTCTTGGGTGTCTGCCCTTTCCTCTCCTCCATCCTTCTTTCCTTCCATCCATTTCTGTCTTTCTTTCCTTCAGTCTTTCCTCGTTCTTCTGCCTACGAGTGACTTTACACTCCCTCTTCCGTCTTTCTTTCATTCATTCTTTCCTCTTCCTTCTGCCTGTGGGTGGCTCTGCACTGAGTGACAAGCCAAATGGTTTCCTGTACATCAGGAAACCATTTACTTGGCTGGGTGGTAACCATATAACCAAATTTTGGCGCTTGGTGGTTTAGTGGGTAATTATTGCGCTCCAATTGGATTGAGCCAGTGCAGGTTTATATCCAAGGGATGGTTGGGGTTTATTGCTCATGTAATGCCACTCAGGGATGAGTGAGGCTGATCACTCTCATCTTTAATGCCAGGACCAACTGCCTAGCCCTGGGCTCCTACGCTCCTCATGAGGCAACACAAGATTGGATGATGGATGGATGGATGGTCATTATATAATAATACAGTAATTTCTAGAAGTAAAAGGTTATTCTTATTAATTAATTTACATGTGGTCTGTGAGGACTGTGTTGGTGTATGAGGATTGTGGTGGTGTGTGAAATATAATCTGTTTGTGAGAACAAAGCAGATTTTACCTCATGGACCCACTTCAGGTGTAACTAAGGAGTGAGAAACAGGTATACCTTCATTATACAAATGGATGACAAGTGAGAAAGGAGCGGGGAGAACAGGAGGTAGGTAAGACATAAGTCGGTAGATGTACACTCAATCCCCTGCTATCGCGCCTAATTGGTCACAGGAAACGCGCGTGATAGCTGAATACGCAATAGCTGAACTGAACAATCAATGGGAAAATTTCTAATTGGTTTTTCGGTGGCCCATTTTTCTAACTTTTAACCACTTTATGCCTATGATTTCCTGCCAGTCTCTCCTCTAACATGAAATAAAGCATTATTATATTGATAATAACAGTATAATGAATAAATAAACAACATAAAAGGCCATTAAACTTTTATAAGGATTATGGCTTGGGTGGTTTGACGGGTTCCGAGGCTTGGGAGTGGCTTAGTTGCCGCCAGATCTCTTTGGCTGTCTCCATTTCTTTAGTGTCCACAGCTAAAGGGGGTATCACATGATACCTTATATCAGGAATGGCTGAGGAACATTTAAGTGGAACAAAACTTGGACACTATCACACATGTTCCTCACACTGTCGTCAGAGCCCCGTCTCAGTTGTAAACACGTGATTACTTTATCGACATCACAGTTTTTTCGGCATAAGAAATATTAACTCTTTATAAGGGTTTCAAAACGATTGATATTTATTTTAAAATACAACATTAATAAGTATTCAGTGTTAGGCTAAATTTCAATGCTGTAGTACAATATATTCTTTCGAACCGAATGGGTTTTGGTCACTGTTTTGCCCGTCGTGTCCTCGGCAGGAATCCGGTCAGATACATTCCAAATGCCCGTGCTATAATCGGGAATTTTACCACGTTACCGTTCCGATTAACCATCGTATCCTCTGCAAACCTCGTATGAAGTGCCATGTGAATAAGTTTCGCTTAGCCTGTCTTCAAACTCGATGCGTGATAGCGGTCTTGGGGTGCGTGATAGCATGTATGGTTGTGCATTTGATGTGTGCGTGATAGCAGGTAAGCGTGATAGCTGAATGTGCGATAGCAGGGGGTTGAGTGTACAGTAGAAAAATGTTTGAAGAGGCAGGCATATTGCATTATAGTTGCAAAATTTCACATCTACAGCTTTGTGCCTTACCTACCTTCTGTTCTCCCTGCCCCTCAATTGTATAATAAAGGTTTACCTTCTTCTCACCCCTTACTTGTGTCTGGAAAGGGTCCTTGAGAAGGCCGAATCTGTTGATCTCACTAATACATTACATTGGTGTTTCTAAATTTGAGTACTGTAAATTTGAATTGAAGGACGCAGAGATATTCAGTTATATACAATTGTGTCATGGTAGCCCTGTCTGCTCTTTCTACGTCGCAAGGAATATCCAGAGCAATGCAGTAAAAAGTATTCAGTTATGTACAGTTATTTGCCAAACATAATAAAATAAATCAGTAGTTATTCAGTGCAGTAGTCAATCCCTAAATACCAACAAATTAGTCAGTAGACTCTTTTGATGTCAGTTTATCAGTCATCTCCTGCTGGTCAGTCACTTGCCTATCCCTAAGACCTTTGTCTGTCAGTCAGTCAGTCTCTTCAGAAGTCACTCCCATGATCCTTTGTTAATAGTCACCACGAGGAAATGCGGCAGCCAGCCAAAACTTTGTACATGAAGTCACCATTAAACTATTGTAAGTAACCTGTGAACCAGGAAACATGCAAGTCCTTGATTTGTTAAACAGCTCAGAACAGTTACATTGTTTCCTGGTTAAACCCCATATCTTGATTAACCAACGAACAAGCTGTTCCCTGGTTAATGCATAGGCACAGTGTGGATATGAGGGGTGGAGATCCAGAGCCTTGCCTGGCGGCAGTCAGTCAGGCCCCAGCTCCTTCTCTCCGCTTTGAGATCATGCTTCAGTTCAGCTGATCCACCCCATGCGGCATCGACCCCTGGTTCCTTAAAAAGGTCCCAACGGGTGCCATTTAACTGACAGCGCCCTCAGAGTCCCACAGCCCATCACAGGTGGAAAGTGAGAGTAGTGACCGTTAACTCGGGGCTATCAATGCATATGCTTCTAGTCTTTGTTCTGTCTGACAGTATTTGATCCTACATACTCGAACATCCTTATTACTCTACACTTACAACTGATATAAGTAAGCTGGAGGATCCTTATGCTGCAAGATCCTCAACTTCTGTGTCTCTATTTATATCTATTTATCATATAAGGAAATTTTTAAACATAAAAATATAATCCATAATAATATAAACTCACTCATAATATATACATATTTGCAAATGTGCATATTAATTTTCAGTATTCAAAACAAGACTTTCACTGATTGGGCATGTTACCATAGCATTTCACACTATTTAAATGCTGATCACATGTGTGCTTGTGACATACTTGACATTGTTATGAGCACAGTTTTACTTTAGGGCAATTGAGAGTGTATCCTGGACCATAGATAGACTCCAGGCATGAATGACATATGCGCCATTTCCTTGACCTATTTTCATGTTACTTTTGGGACAGCCTCCTCTACCTCTCCCTGTCCTAGTATCAAATTCATCTTTGCTACTGTATTCCTGGTCAAACCACAAGCCTGAACTTTCCTTCTTTTAATCTGAGGACTACACAGTGCCTTCGCTAACAGCCAGCCATATGTGATTAAGCAGTTTTTCTCGCATCCTGATTATTATGTACTGAAAAAATTTTCTGTGAATTTACTCTGGCAGTGTTGAGAATGTAACCAAGGGCATTCATTGTCCATCTTTGAGATTTAGTGTGTACTATATGAAAACTGATTCTCTGATCCATAATGTCATTGCCTCTTTTAGTGAAATCAATACAGTTTAAATATAGCTGTTTTTTTCAAATCATCATCCTTGTTAATGCCAAGTATACAGGAGACACTACTCAGAAGTAACACATTTTTCTAACCTTTGCTTTTGGTGGGTACTACATAGGAGTTCAGTGTCAGTTCCTCCCCATGTTTATTCCAGTAAACTTGATACAACCTATCCTCCCTTACAGTGACTGCCTTTGTCTCTGGTGGTATGCCTTATGGTAGAATCAGTAGTACCTAAGGCTGAGATACCTTGTGTCTGAAGCCACTCAAATAACTCTATACTGATGTACACTCTATCCAGACTAGTAATCCTACCTCTAAAGTCGACAGAGGCTTGTAACTGACTTACTAGAGCTCTGACTGTTGGGACTGTACTGCATATGTAGTGTGGTCCTGGCTCTCCAGAAGGTTTACCTGAATATACAGCTGTCCTAAAGGTAAATGGGTGTCTAATGGCATTAATAAATTAATATAGGAGGCCAGAGCATACTGGTTTGCTCTTATTGTACTGTCTGAACCCTGTTTGGGTTCTACACTAATACAACATTACACCAATGGTCAAGGTCACCTTTCTCTAACACTGAGCAACAACAATTATTGAACTGTTCAAAACGCTCCCTGAGTTCTGCAGACCGATCATGTGCCCATCTTTGGTGTCTGGCATCGTTTTTGTCAAAAGTTATGTTGCCATGTAAGAAACCAAATCGTTTTACTGACATGACATCTCCAAATATTGGGTGACCAAACCTTTCCATGGAGAGGTGTTATAGCAATACAGTATTTATTTCATCCCAAGAAGCCTCATACATGAGCAGACCAAAAAAGCTTTTTAATTCAATGGAATCGGTCACCTTAACATCTGTTGATATTTCAGCATTGTTTGTATTAGAAATTTCAGTAATTGTACTATGAATCTTCTTATTACAGTAGTATGGATTTTAATATTATCAACTATGTTAGATGTTATAAACAGCTCCCATGTATTAGCTGACCTTGCCTCTCCTAACAAACATCCTTCACTGGGCAATACATTCTCAACAGGCCTACCTTCTGTGTGATTGATCCATGTTATTGACTTACCTACATCTAATTTTCTCTGGGACTTCTCCGAAATGCAAGCATACTCCCTGAGCTCATGTGACAGGACAGATTCGTCATAGTTATGTTTGTTCAAGCATTTGTCCAAAGAACTGATTAATCTATTTTTCACCAATAGTTTCCTGTGTCTCGCTGGTACTCATTCTTCTTCATTCATTATGCCATCCTGCTGGTCCTCCTCTTCATCGTTGGCCTCAGCTGCTCTACCAAGGGCTAGGTCATTGTCATCATCATTATCATCATCATCATCATCATCCTCATCCTCATCACCATCATCATCATCATCATCATCATCATCATCATCCTCATCACCATCATCATCAGTTACCTCTGCCATGTAATCTTTGTCTGGGTTGTCGACTTAGTGGAAAGTAAAATCCATGACTAGGCCTGACTGCACGTCCACTGCATCCCCTAATTAATGCCTAACTAATTGCCCGGCACGTCTATGCAAGCTGCAAAGAGTGTGTGTGTGTGTGTGTGTGTGTGTGTGTGTGTGTGTGTGTGTGTGTGTGTTCACCTAGTTGTATTTACCTAGTTGTGATATACACTACAGGAAATGAGCTTTGCTCGTAGGGTCCTGTTATTGTTTCTTGATAAGCCAAATTTTGCTTTGGACTCGTTTAAGTTTTTAGGCTGGGCAGTCTCTTTGTCCAGACTATTCCATAGGTCTGTGCTTCTTTATGGAAAACTATATTTCTTGATATCCCTCAAGCAACTTAGCTTTTTCAGTTTCTTTGGATATGCTCTTGTTATTCTTCCATCCCATACAAACAGGTCTTCTCTGTCAATTTTTTCTACTCCCATCGTGACCCAGAACACTACAGTTATGTTGCCCTTCTCTCTCCTTTCTTCTGAGGAAGGCAGGTCTAGTTTTTCCAGCCTTTCCCTGTACGACAGATCTGCCAGGCTGGGGACCACCTTGGTTGCTGTTCCTTGTATTGTCTTGATCTTGTTTATATCTTTCTTTTTATGTTGGGACCACACCACTGCCGCATATTCTAACTTGGGGTGGATCATAGCCATTGTCAATTTTTTCATCTTCTCATCCAGGTAATGAAATGCTACACTTATGTTACTCAAGAGATTGTATGTCTCTCAAACTATCTTGTTAATTTGTTTTTCAGGTGATAAATTATCCTGGACCAGCACCCCAAGTCATTCTCTTCTCTCACTTTTGTGATTGGTTCATTACCCATCAAATAATTCACTGGTGGTCTCTTGGTACTTGTACCCATTTCCAATATTTTACATTTTTTGCATTGAATTTCATTTCCCACATCCAGCTCCAGTCATGAATCTTATCCAGGTCCTCCTGCAGAATTTTACAATCTTTTTCAACTTCTCCTTTCTTCATGATCTTTGCATTATCAGCAAACAGACTTCCATAACTGTTCATTCCATCTACCATATTGTTCATGTGAATCAGGAACATTACGGGCGCTAACACTGAGCCCTGTGGGACTCCACTTGTTACTTCTCTCCATCCAGACATCATGTCTTTTATTACTGTCTTCATTTGGCTGTCTCTCAAGAAGTCTCTCATCCACTCTAAGAGGTTCCCCTTCAGTCCTCCTGTGTGTTTCAATTTCCACATTAGTCACTTGTGGGGTACCTTGTCAGAGCCTTTTCTCCAAATATAAATTCACACAATCCACCCAACTCCTCTCTCCTGTAACACGTCTGTCGCCTTGAGTGGGTCAACAGATTTGAAACATACGACCTTCCACTTCTGAATCCAAACTGACTTTCTGCCAAAATGCCCATCTCCTTCAGATATTTTATCCATCTGTATTTCAGGATTCTCTCACACAATTTTGCGACCAAGTTGGTCAGGGACATTGGTCTATAATTCTGAGGTTCTTCCTTGTTTCCTCACTTATAAATTGACCCTCTTCCATTCCTGAGGCACTTTCCCTACTTCCAGAGAACACAAAATTTAACCATGAATCTTATCCTCCAATTGTTCTCTGCATTCCTTTAGTATTCAATTAGAGATCCCATCTGGTCCTGGGGCCTTCCTCACATTCTGAGTTTCCAGTAATTTGTATACTTCTTGCACTTCAACCTTTACATCTTTTAACACTACATTTCTAGTCACTTTCTCCTTCTCCACAGAATCATTTTCTCTAGTGAAGACTGATTGGAAGCATTTGTTCATTACTTCAGCTTGCATAACTGCATCTTTATAGACACTTCCTTCTATTTTCAGCTTATTGATTCCTTCCTTTTGTTTCTGTTTGTCATTAACAAACCTGTAAAGCAAGTCAGGTTCTTCCTTGCATTTGTCAGCTACACCTTTTTTTGAAGTTTCTTTCTTCCTCTCTGCATATTCTTGTATATTCATTTCTAGTGTGTGTGTGTGTGTAATTCACCGGGTCGGTCAGGATCACTTGATGGTCGTGATTGTCAGCTTTTACCCTCCCGGAAGGGAGCTGAGAGCTCATATAGTCCGATCTAAGGGCAAGGCTGTGACCTTCACACATGCACACACCCATCCCCTTGCTCAAGGGGGACAGTAACCACCCACTTTGTCAGTGTGTGTGTGTGTGTGTGTGTGTGTGTGTGTGTGTGTGTGTGTGTGTGTGTGTGTGTGTGTGTGTATGAAACAACAATTTCATTGGGTATGAGGAGTCATAAAGCAAAACCATTGAATAATATATAGATAATAAAATGAGAGCATGAAATAACCATTTCACTGGGTATGAGGTCTCAGAAAGCAATACCAGTGAATAATACATAGATTATAAAATACTTTTGATTAATCTAGTAAACTGTATCGTACATCTGGAAGCTGTGTTGCAACCATTAGGCTTGCATAGGATATGGTCCCAGATATTCAACCCATCATCATGCATTCTCTTTTTGTTTAGTGCCTTCCACAAGGAGAAATCATTAATTTTAGAGAAAAGTGCTATTTCAACCCAGTTTTTTTTTTTTTTTTTTTTTTTTTTTTTTTACCATTTGTTGTTCCCAGTGATTTGATAAGAAAACATTCTTTAAATCATGCATTACTTAAAACTAGAGTTTATTGGTGTAAATTAGCTAGGGCGTCTCAAAAATGTGACGGGTTGCATCGAATAGGATTAAGTCACAAGGAGGCTGGAGGTTTTTTAGTTATGCAATTACTACCAAGGATGTAGACTGGTTACCTGCCATTGAATGTTTTGGACTACAGTATCCTACCTTCAGGTACTTGCATCTCACAAGGGTTAATATTGGACTGACTGTAACTTTTTTTTCCCACTGCCATAGTCCAAAACTGTATAGACTTTGTCTTGTACCCCTACACTTTGGAGAGAGTACTATAGGATTTGGTGTTTATTGTGTATGCTGGAGTATAGTTTTGACCGTTAATCCAATACTGAAGCTATGATTTACGTCCAGGTACCCGTGTGTTGATCCTGGAGAAGAGCAACGATGGCTGGTGGCGTGGTCACTATAACAACCTGGTGGGGTGGTTCCCCTCCAACTACACCACAGAGGAACCATCAGAAGATGACCACACCTACACAATGGCGGAGAATGTGCTGGACGTGGTGGTGGCGCTGTATTCCTTCACTGCACAAAATGAACATGAGTTGTCCTTCACCAAGGGGGAGAGGATGGAGGTGCTTGATAGGCCACCCTCGGATCCTGAGTGGTACAGAGCGAGGAATACACAGGGACAGGTGTGTGAAAGAGAGAAGAGGTAATGGTGGAGGGAAGGAGAGGGCTAAAGAGGAGGTGGGAGAAAGATTGGAGGAGGAGAGAGGGCTAGAAAGAAAAGGAGGGGAAAATTGGAGGAAGGAAGAGTGCTGGAGAAAAGGGAGGAGAAGATTGGATGGAGAAAGAGGACTGGAGAGAAGGGAAGGGGAGGATTGATTAGTTGAAGGAAAGGAAATTGTTGTGGTACCACAAACAATTTCATGGTCAACAGAACTCTGGTATTTTATTCCAGCTAGTGCCTAATGATTCTATTCATCTGTGAGTGAATCTTAGGAGTGCGAAAGTGATAATGCAGGTACCATTAACTCTCATGATCGAAACAAGTCTGATTTTCAACTCTAAATAACATCAAATGGTTTTACTCAGCTAGGAGTAAAAAAAGCCTGGTAGTATTAAAAGCCAAGATCACTGCTGTCAAGGAGAGGAAAAGGAGGAGGTGATGATGAAGGAAGTTGAGGGCTGGAGAGGAGTAGGGAAGAATGATTGATTGAGGGGAAAAAATAGTCTTGTAAGTGTCACAGCAAAGGTCGCTGCTATCAAGGGGAAGGGAGGAGGAATGTTTGAAGGAGGAGGGGAGGAGCAGGGAGAGAAGGGAGAAGCTTCGTTTGCTTTTGTTTATCCGTTTTTGAAGGCTCCAACATGCTTGCATGTGTCAGCATTGGTCACCAAATGGTGGCTCTCCATGCTGCTGTCTCTGGCAGCCTCCCTGTTCAATCCCTTAACCTTGAGGTCACACTTAATGACCTCATCTCAGGTCTTTTTTGGTCTACCCCTTGCAACCCCACTCCTAATATTAACGTTTCTCACTTTCTGCACCCAGTTATCATCCCCCATCCTCTCCTCATGCCCAAACTACCTTAGTCTACCTCTCCACATCACAACATCAATACACTCCAGTCCCATCTTACCTCTCAACTCTTCCATCGTAAACCTAGTCCCCCCAGGCCTTGCACTCAGGGATGCACTGCACATCCACCTAATCATTGTCATGTCTGTACATTTGAGCTTGTGAATATTCTCTTCCTTTACTGCCCAGGTCTCACTACCATACAGCATTACACTCCTAACACATGCTGCATACAAAGATCCCATAGCACATAGGGAGAGCCCTCTCAGTGTCCGCAGAGGCAACAGCTCCTTGAACTTCTTCCAATCACTCCTCACCCTAGCCACAGAGCTAGCTCCAGCCTCACCTTCAGCATGTAACATGTCTCCCAAATAACAAAATTCTTTCACACACTCAAGAGACTCACCAACAAGTTCAATCCTTTCACACCTGCTAATCTCCACCTGCTATCCCCAACACACCACACACCTGCTAATCTCCACCTGCTATCCCCAACACACCGTACACATAAAATCAGCATTATCCTGCAGTTTACCGCTAATACCACTATATCTGTTATGCACCCACTTATCACAAACACTGCACAAGATGGAATTACTTCCCACACCCATGTAGCAAATTGCACATGGCCACTCTCCCTTCTCTTTGATAGTACCACCACCATCCCTAGATATCATCACTTTTGTTTTATCTGCATTTATTTTTAAACCCTTGTGCCCCATACCTTCTCTCCACTTCTTAAATCTTTCATCTGCTTCCCTTTCATTCTCTGCAATCAACAACAAATCATCAGCATACAACATCTCCCACGGTAGTCCATTTCTGAAGTCATGTGAGAGGGCTTCAAGTACCATGAAAAACAACAAAGGACTCAAAACTGACCCCTGATTCACACCAACAGTCACAGAAACTCATCACTCAGATCTCCATTCACTCTTACCTGGGTGCGAGCACCTACATACATGGCCATAACTACCCTTACCAGCCACTCCTTGATCCCAAGCTTTCTCATTGCCCACTTCACCACCTTGCTAGGGACTATATCAAAGGCCATCTCCAAATCAACAAAAACAAAGCACAGTTCCCTTTTCTTTCCAATATATTTTCCTGAAGCTGTCAATCAGTGAATATGGCATCAGTGGTCCCCCTGCTTGGCATTAGCAGAGTAAAGAAAAAAAAAGAAAGAAAAAAAAAAAAAGGATGCAAGCAGAGTGGGTAAGATAGATTGGGAAGGAAGAGGAGCTTGAGGAAAAGAAAAAGGGCAAAGGAAGAAAAAAGAAATTGTGGTTAAGGGAACAGGGGAGATAGAGGACTGAGTTGAAGGAGGAGGAATATAGGGGGATGCATGGGTGGGGGATAAGGGAGGAAGACTGAGGGGAGAAAGGAAGGAAGACAAAAGGGTTTCAGAAAGGAGAAGAAAAAAAAAAGAAAGGTTCGTAGATTAACGAATAGGAGGCGAATGTTGAGGTATTGTGAATAGAAGAAAAGGAAGGTTGAGGGACCAAGGAAAGAAAAGGAGGAAGAGGAAGAGGGACTCTGATAGATTGAGAGAAGAAAGGAAGGAAGAGGAGGAGGGAGGGAGGTTATTTTTATTATTATTTTTTTTAAGCAAGGAAGAAGGAGCCAAATTCCAGGGGCCTGCAAACTGCCCCTTCTAGGAAAAAAAATATATATACATACAGAATAACAGAGAGCTGAATTCAAGATCCATTCATTTCAAGATGCTTGGACACACTGCATTTGAAAGACTGGAGATTGTAGGCAGTAGGAAAAACAGACAGAGGGAGACAGTTCCAGAGTTGACCGGTTCCATACATGAAGGACTAGGAGTAGCAGTTAACTCTTGCATTAGAGAGTTGGATAGAAAAGGGATGAGAGTTTGTTGCTAGACGGGTGCTACATGCCCGCCATAGTAGTGCAGGGTTGAAGGCAGACAGTTCAGAGGAACAGTGACCATTGAAGTAGCTATAGAAAAGAGATAAAAATGCAACAGTGCGACAAAGAGACAGAGGTTGAAGGAACCCAGTAAGAGGAGGAGAGTTAATGAGACAAAAAACCCATTGACTCCGTCTTGTTGAGAAGAGCTGTATATGGGGAGCCTCCCCACATGAGTCGTATTCCACAAGGGCGAATAAAACCTGCGTATAAAGGCAACAGCTGTGCTGGAGTAAAGAAGGGATGGAGTTGGCTTAGCACACCCAGTCTCTTGGAAGCAGATTATACAAGAGAGGTTATATGTTCATTCCAAGATAAATCCTGAGAGAATGAAATTCCAGGTATGTTTAAAGATGATGCAGGATTGAAGGTACTCCTGAGGAAGATTTTGACTGGTTGATAGGTGTAAGAACTGAATTTACTGAGTTTTAGATGCATTAAAAGTAACAGGGTTATTTTTACCCAATCAGTGATATGAACCAAGTCAGACATTAGGTGTGCCATAGCATAAGCCCACGTTTGTTGAAGTAACTGCTGAGATGGATGCAGCGGGAAGTTGATGAAAAGGCAAAGGTTGGAGTCATCAGCGTATGAGTGGACAGGGTTAGATGTACAGTGCTCCCTTAACATCCACGGGGATTAGGTAACAGAGACACCCACAAATGTTAAAGATTTGCGGATATCTGCTGCCCCCTTTAAAAACACCCCTGGACCCCCCTTAACCCTTTGGCTGCAGCGGCTGTGATGACAACATAGTGACTGTGCTCATTGCAGAGAAATGAGACAAAAATTGTGTTTTCATCTCGTGTTTTAACCCTCTATGATCTTGAGAGCTAAAAGTTTTGTCAGACAAACGTCAATTTTTGTACTATCATTTGCAACAAACTGCATTTCCGTAGGCACTCCAAGCACAGAGAATGATTTGAGAGAATACAAGGTGTGTTTTGACTGTCTGATGCAAGAAATAGCCCAGGGAGGTGGAAACTTCCACCAAACCACAAGATTTTTTCCATACAAAATAGGATTACAGCCATGTTACCTCATCACAATAATTGCAGTGATAATAAAAATAAAACACCTCTAGCCAGTCTCCCATTATTTTGTTACGATATTCCTGTGTTTATGTTAGACTTTAACAAAACGGTAGAAACAGTAACCATGTGAGGAAAATCATTTCCAACTTTATCAAACTTCATGAATGACTCTTATTACCACTTACTTTTATAAAGCTTATTGATGTAATGACATGAGTCATTTCATAGCATTGCTGCACGGTTTTGCAACTGCAAAAATGTTCGCTAGCTAATGCGTTTGGCATCATGACTTCTCAGATTATCGCAAAAGTATCACTAAATCACTTTTATTTTATCACAGTAATTCACAATATAATATAAAATAACACTTTCAGCCACTCTGGTATGATTTCAGTGCAATTTGAGTGCTTATTGCTTCGTATTACCTACAAGAGAGAGAGAGGGGGGGAGGGCACCAAACCAGTTTAGACCAGGTCATTGAGGGGTACAAGGGAGAGGGGGAGTGGGCAGCAAACTGGTTCAGACCAGCTCATTGAGGGCACATGGAAGAAAAGAACTACTCCCAGCGTGTCCTAACTTTTCCCCTGATGACTTAATGCCATGTACTGTGTGTGTGGGATAATGTTACATTTGCAATGAACAGTGTCAGCAGAGTTCAGTGTGATAAAATACTTTAGTAAATCCAGCCCTGGAACTATATCCACCTGCGGATATTTAAAACCATTTATGTTATATCTACCTGTGGATATTTAAAACTGTGTATGTTAAAAATGCGGATGTTAAGGGATGACTGTACAGCTTAGAAGGTCAGTGATGAATAAAAGGAAGAGAGTAGGTGATAGGACAGAACCCTAAGAAACACCACTACTGATAGCTGTAGGAGAAGAATGGTGGCCGTCTACAACAGCAGCTATAGAACGACCAGAAGGAAAGCTAGAGATGAAGACACAAATAGGACAGAAACCGTAAGAGGGTATTTTGGATATTAAAAATTTATGCCGGACTCAATCGAAAGCCTTTGAGATGCCAAGTGCAGTGGCAAAGCTTTTGCCATATTCCAAAAAGGAGGATGACTGGGAATCTGAAAGATAGGTGAGATCACCAGTGCAGCATTGCTGGCAGAACCCATACTGACAATCAGAAAGAAGGGTGTGATAGGAAAGATGCTTTAAATTTTTTTTTGCTAAGAGTAGACTCGGAACTTTGGAAATACAGGATGTTAAAGCAATTTGGCCATAGTTAGAGGGTTGGGAATGGTCACCCTTCTTTGGGACAGGCTGAATGAGAACAAACTTCCAGCAAGAAGGAAAGGTGCAGGTTGATAGACAAAAGCGAAAGCACAGAAGCACAGTTCTTGACGACAACAGGAGGGACCCCATCAGGCACATATGCCTCGTTAGTACTGAGGCCAGTGATGGCAGATAATACATCAATTGAAGAAATTTGAATGCCAGCCATGAGGAAGTTTGTGGGGGGGGGAAGAGATGGGGGGACAGCATCAGAATCATCTGAGGTGGAATTGGAAGAGATAGTCTGAGCAAAGAGTTCTGCTTTATCAGTAAAAGAAATAGCCACAAAGCCATCAGAGTGGAAAGGAGGAGGGAATGATGGGGAAGTAAAGTTGTTAGAAAGGTTTTTGGCAGGGTGCCAGAAGGAGCGGGAAGAATTCAAGTTGGAGAGTTCAGAGCATTTAGTAGGGGTGAAATTATTTTTAGCAGGGCAAAGAATACTTCCTGCTCCTTCTGGCACTTTGCCAAAAACCTTTCTATCAACTTTACTTCATCATCTTTCCCTTCTCTTTTCCATCCTGATAGCTCTATAGCTACTTCTTGTGCTGATAAAGCAGAACTCTTTGTTCAGACTTTCTCCTCCAATTCCACCTTAGACGATTCCAGCGCTGTCCTCCGTCACTTACCACCCCTCTGACTTCCTCACGGTTGACATTAAATGTATTCTTTGCCATCACTGGCCTCAATACTAACAAGGCATATCAGTCTGATGGGGTCCCTCCTGTTGTCCTCAAGAATTGTGCTTCTGGGCTTACACGCTGCCTAGGTACTGTATACTCTTTTTGCCTTTGTCTATCAACTTGTACTTTCCTTCTTGCTGGAAGTTAGCTCTCATTCAGCCTGTCCCAAAGAAGAATGACCATTGCCAACCCTCTAACTATTGTCCAATTACTTTAATATCCCGGATTTCAAAAGTTTTTGAGTTTATTCTTAACAAAAGATTTTTAAAGCATCGTTCCTGTCACAACTTTCTTTCTGATCGTCAGTATGGTTTCCACCAGGGACGATCCACTGGCGATCTTCTCACCTAACTTCCAGACTCCTGGTCATCCTCCATTTAGGACTTTGGTGAAAGCTTTGCCGTTGCACTTGACATCTCAAAGGGTTTTGATTGAGTCTAAAGTAAATCTTTCATTTCCAAACTGCCCTCTTACAGTTTCTATCCTTTTATCTGTGCTTCCATTCTGGTTGTTGTATAGCTGCTGCTGTAGGCACCCATCATTCTTTTCCTAGAGCTATCGATAATGGTGTTCTATCATATCACCACCTCTCTTTTGTTCATCAATGACCTTGTAAGCTGTACATCTAACCCTGTCAACTCATACGCTGATGACTCCACCCTTCAACTCAGAAGTTACTTCAACAAACAGGGGATGAGGCAATGGCATCCTTAATATTTGACTTGGTTCATATCTCCCATTGGGGTAAAAGTAATCTTGTTGTTTTTAATGCATCAAAAACTCAGTTCTTACATTTATCAACCCAATAAAATCTTCCACAGGAATACTCTCTGATTTTTAACAATATCCAGCTTAATCCTGCATCATCTTGAAATATATTCATTTTTTTTCTCTCTCTCGACTTGTCTTGGAAAGAACATAATACTTCTTGTAAAATCTTCCTCTTGTAAATGTGCTAACCCAACTCCATACTGTCTTTACACACTTGTTGACTTTACAATAGAGTTCAACTCTCATGTGTGGGGAGGCTCCCCATATACAGCTCTTCTCAACAAGGTGGAGTCAAAGGCTTTTTATCTCATCAACTCTCATCCTTTTACTAGCTTCCTTCAACCTCTGTATCTTCGCCATACTGTCGGATCTTTATCTCTTTTCTATCGTTACTTCAATACTCACTGCTTGTTTGAATTGTCTGCTTGCATCCCTCCTCTACTACGGCGGGCGTGTGGCACCCGTCTAGCAACAAACTCTCATCCCTTTTCTGTCCAACTCTCTAATGCAAGAACTAATCGTTACTCCCAGTACTTCATATATGCAACAGGTCAGCTCTGGAACTGTCTCCCTTTGTCCATATTTCCTACTGCTTATGATCTCCAGTCTTTTGAACGCAGTGTGTCCAGGCATCTCGAAAGGAACAGTTCTTGAATTTGGTTCTCTTATCATGTTTTTGTTTGTTTTTTTCTTGGAGGGAACACTGTACAGGCTCCTGGCCTTTGCTTCCTTCTTCCTTGCATTTAAAAAAAAAAAAAAAAAAAAAAAAAAGGCTAGTGTCTATAAACTTTAGTGATTATAACTAACGAGCAGCTAGGAGTGAGTAAGCTTGTTGGTACAGGTATACCTCAATGTACACAGTACCTGTAGATGCGATACCCCGGCTTAGCGGTGGGGGTAGAAGTACAGTACCACCATACTTCGCTTGACGATGGCCACGCCCCAGTTTAACGATGGGCCCTCAGAGGTCGCGATTGACCGAAATTTTGAATCACGTGCGTTCCTGCGGCCAGCTGAATCCACCCGCCTCCCAGGATGAACAGAAACGCTCACACAGCCCCCACACCCATCGCTAACCCTGCGCTCACTCATATCGTTCTTCGTGCACCTGCCATCTCTGAGTGAGGAACTCTCTTACGCACGCCCACCCCTCATCGTGTTGTATCATCAGCGTTACGCAAGCCTCTGTCATAATGCATCATAGCTGAGTACGAGCAGTGCTGTGAGTAGAGCAGTAATACTAATCGTGTATGGGATGCGATTTTGTATGAATGTTGGTGTAAATAAGTGTGATTATGTCTGGTAAGGGTGCTGCATGTGGTGGGGCTAGTGGTAGTGCTAGTGGAGACCCTAGTTGGGGTGATAAGCAGCCTGCTTATGTTAGTGCTGGCGATGTTCCCACAAAGCGTGCTTATAAAACTGTGTCTCTGGAAGTGAAACTAGATATTCTTAAGCACCACGACAAAAGCGAGGGTGCATGTGCTATCACCTCGGCTCTCCACCTTGCCCAGTCAATTGTTTCCACCATTATCAATAAGGGGGAAGCCATTAAGGCTGCCGCTGGGGAGTTTGCAACCTTATCCACCTCCCATATTACCTGCCATACAGAGCCTGGGATGGAGGAGCTGGAGCGGATGCTCCGCAATTAGGTGGAGGACCAGAACAGGAGGAAGGCACCCATGAGTCAGGCTGTCATTTGCACCAAGGCTCTCTCACCATGGGACGAAGTAAAGATGAGACGGAATCTTGATGATAGTGAGACATTTAAGGCTAGCCATGGGTGGTTTGACTGCTTCAAGAGGCTGGCAAGCCTGCACCACATGAAGATGTATGGTGAGGCGGCAAGTGCAGATATGGTGGCGGCGACAGCGTTTCCTGACGAGCTGAAGCACATCATCACAGAGGGTGGCTGCAGTGCGAAGCAGGTTATAAGTTTTGATGAGACTGGGCTCTTTTGGAAGAGAATATTCCCAAAGACATTCCTTGCAACTGATGAAAAGTCTACTCCAGGGTTCAAGGCCTCGAAGGACCGGCTTACACTGCTGCTGGGGGGCAACGCAGAGGGCGACCTCAAGTTGAAGCCGCTGCTGGTCTACCACTCCGAGAACCCCAGGGCTCTGGTGGGGTATGTGCAGGAAAATTTAGGGGTGATTTGGAAGTGTAACAAGAAGGCCTGGCTGACTTCCAATATCTGCTCGTCCTATTTTCATTCCTACCTCTCTCATGTCCTCAAGGGGTATACCTCCAGGGAGAACTTAACCAACAGATTTCTCGTGGTGGTGGACAATGCGCCTAGCCACGCTCCTGCAACGAAGGACTGGGCAGGCAGCATAGAAGTGGTATTCCTACCCCCCAACACCACATTGTTGTTGTAACCCATGGACCAAGGGGTGATCACAACGTTCAAGGTGTACTGCCTCCGCCGCACTGTGCAGCAGTTGGTGAGGGCCTGTGACAGCGACAACAAGACGACAGTGCAAACATTCTGGAAAGGCTACAATATACGCCACGCTAAAGAGAACATCACTGCAGTGTGGTGGGAAGCTAGCCAGCCCACCATGAACGGTGTGTGGCAGAAGCTGTGGCTGGAGTGCGTACACTCCTTCACTGGCTTTCCCGAGGTTATGCAAGCTCTGCTGGAGCAGTGTGTGGCAGGAAATTGTTGAACTGTCGCGCGAGGCGGGCGTCAAGGAGGTCAACGGGGAGGATGTGGAGAAGGTCCTGGAAAGCCACAGGGAGGAGCTCAGCAATGAGAAGGTCCTCAATATGGAGATTCAGTGGGCACACCAGGAGGCACAGGAGGATGAGGTCATCCCTGGAGTGTGAGCCTTCAATATGAACATTCTGAGGGAGATGGTGACCAAGGTGGACGAGGTCATTGCACTTTTGTGCACAAATGATCCTCTCCCAGGATGAAGCATGGACGCAGCTGATCGGCTGGAAGAGGGGATGAAGGTGTACAGGACAATGCTGGAGGATATGAAGGGGGTGGCCAGGCAGACAGCAATCACTGCCTTCTTCAAACAGGCCCCCGCCACGCCAGCGACCCACAGAGCATCTCCCCAGCCATCGACCAGCAGAGACACACTGAAGGCCTCCTCCTGCCGAGGATGTGCTCGGCCCCTAGTGTTGGACCTCACTTCCAGCCGATCCCCGTCTCCCATGTCACCTGTTTCTCCACTGCGGCACTCCATCACTCCCTTCCTCGCCCCAGCCTCCATCTCCCACACCAGGTCGGCCACTGCCTCTTTCTCCCTCGCCACGACGTGAGTCACCTCATGTGTCTTCGTCACTACCTCATCGGTCATCAGAGTGGTCTCCCTCGTCACCTGACCGGTCATCGCAGCTGTTTCCCTCACCACCTCCTCTGTCATCGCATTGCACTCCATCGCCACCCCCATCCCCATCGCATCGCCCCCCATCACCACCGTTTGAGCTATAGCATTGCACCCCAGTGTCACTGCCTGAGTCATTGCATCGCACCCCATTGCCACAGCCTGAGCCATCACATCACGCCCCATCGCCACTTCCAGAGCTAGTGCATCAGTCTCCCGCCCTCCTCTCCAGGCTTCCCCTCTCACCCCCTTTGACCCTCCACCAGAGATAGGGTTTAAGGGCTTTGAGGAGGAGGATTGACTGTTGGGGAGCACCACATGTTCCTTAGCCTCGGGGTGGATAGCAAGGATGATGACCAGGACCAGATATGGATTTACAAGAAGTGAGTGATGAGAGGTGTTTGATTATTTTCTAACATCTCTTTTATGATTTTCAGATTTTTTTCTTGGTTTTAGTGAGTTATATACAGGTGTTAGGCTTTGGTTAGCTTCCTTGACAGCAGTTAGGCCATTTAGATTGGCTTTAAACTTGTTTTTGGGCTCATTTGGATGGGTTTAAGACTTGGTTGTGGGGAAACCCAAGACTAAGAAATGCATCTCTGTACTGTACTTTACATGTTAAATCTACCCCAATATACAATACCCTGTCTACCCATGGGTTTTTACCTAACTAATTGCATCGTTAAACTGGGATATACCTGTACAGTATTTCATTAATAACCTATCTTTAAAGCTAGGAGTTCTTATCCTGGAATAAGATTATGCTAGGAGTTATTATCCTGGAAGAGAGGTTGCCATTTGTCAGGGGGGAAAGGGAAATTGAATAAATTGCCACCAGTTTTCATTGGGAGGAAAAGAATACATTGAATACATCTCTACTACTCATGGGAGGAAACGGAAAGTCGCCTCTTATGACAGGCGCAGTCAACTTATGAAATTAAAGTATTAAGTTTTACTTAATTCTGGCTTACGTTGCCGATTCTGAGAATTCTATAATTTTTTTATTTGGCTTACGTCGCCAGTTCTCTAAAAGCCAGAAATTTATAAACTTTCTCATCCAACAGTATATAGTGGAGTTAATTACTCACGAATGCTGAATTAACAGGACTGTTGGCCTCTGAAAGAAAGTGTCCTTACCCCCTGGCAATCAATAATCGTTTCGTTTTTGAAGGCTCCAAAATGCTTGCATGCGTCAGCCTTGGTCACCTAATGGCAGCTGTCCATGCTGCTCGATCTATGGCAGCCTCCCTGTTCAGTCCCTTAACCCTGAGTTCACACATAATGACCTCGTCCCACGTCTTTTTTGGTCTGCTCCTCGCAACCCCACCCCCGATATTAATGCTTCTCACTTTCTGCAAGTTATCATCCCTCATTCTTTCCACCAGCCCAAACCACTACAATCTACTGTGCCTCGTCACAACACCAATACATTCTTCAATCCCATCCTACCTCCCAACTCTTCCATCTTAAACCCAGCCCCTCAGGCCTTGCACGCAGGAACGCACCACACATCCACCTAATCATTGTCATTTCTGTATGTTTGAGCCTGTGAACATCCTCCTCCTTTACTGCCCAGGTTTCACTACCGTACAGTATTTCACACCTAACACATGCTGCATTCAAAGAACCCATAGCATGTAAGGACAGCCCTCTGAATGTCAGGAGAGGCAACAGCTCCCTGAACTTCTTCCAACCACTTCTCCCCCTAGCCACAGAGCTAGCTCCAGCCCCACCTCCAGCACATAACATGTCTCCTAAATAACAAAACTCTTCCACACTACTCAAGAGATTCACCAGCATGTTCAATCCATTCATGCCTGACAATCTCCCTGTTCTCCCTGAAGTGGTACTGACGGAGAGTAGGAGAGAAGAGGGTATAAAAAACATCAAAAATAATTTGAAGGTGAGATATACTAATGTTGATGGTTTAATATCGACCAGGCTCGAAATTAACGATTTCTTGAGAGAACATGAACCTGATGTCATGTGCTTTGTAGAGACCAAATTAAGAGAAGATATTGATGTTCATTTGGGAGATGGTAAATACAAACTGTGGAGAAAAGACAGAAAAGAAAAAATGGGAGGAGGAGTGATGATAGCAGTGAAGAACAACATAAATGTAGATACTGTGGAAATGGGAGAAGGCAGGGCTGAAGTGATATATATGAAATTAGAAACTGGAGAGAATGTTAAGAGAGATATGGTGGTAGTGTATGTTCCCCCTAAGACAAGAGCATGGAAGGATGACGAATACCAGGAGATGTTGTCAGATATGGCTAGCTATTTACAAAAAATAATTGAGAAAAGCAATAATATAATTCTGGTGGGTGACTTTAATTGTAAAGAGGTGAACTGGGAGGAATGGTACTCGGGAGGTGGCGAGGATTCATGGGGCACTATGTTGTTAAATATAATAATGAACAATGTGATGACGCAATGGGTCAAAGAAGAGACACGGTTTCGAGGTGAGGACACACCAGCAAGGTTAGATTTACTGTTTACCAAAGAACCCGATGTAATAGAATCATTGAAATATCTCTGTCCTTTAGGAAAAAGTGATCATGTGGTCATTGAGTTCCAGATGTTAATAGGGAACGTCGAGCCAAGAGACGAACTTCATAGACAGGGAAGATACAACTTTGAGAAAGCAAATTTTACAGGATTGAGAAACTTTTTTGAAAATGCGGATTGGAGAAATTCAGAGAAACGAGAGATACAGAGGAAGTGGGATATCTTTCTAGACCTCTGTAATTTGGGAGTGGAAAAATTTGTACCAAGAGTAAGAGGGAAAGAAAACAGGAAAAAAGAGTGGTTTCATAGAAGGTGTATGATAGCAAAAAAAGAGAGAGATAAGGCGTGGGACAATTGGAGAAAGAGAGGTAACAACAGAACAAAGGAAGAATATAAAAGAACAAGAAACAAATACACAAAAATACGTAGAGAAGAAGAAAGGAATTTTGAAAAAGGTATAATAGACAAATGCAAGGATGAACCCAAACTGTTTTATAGATTTGTTAATGGCAAACTGAAACAAAAGGAAGGAATCACCAAATAGAAAGTAGAAGGAGAGGTCTAGAAGGATGCGGCAATGCAAGCAGAAATAATGAACAAATGTTTCCAGTCAGTTTTCACTAATGAAAAGGAGTTTGTGGAAGGGGAGGGAGTGATTAGAAATGTACCGGTGATAAAAGATATAAAAGTGGAGGTACAGGAAGTGTATAAATTACTGGAAACTCAAGATGTAAGGAAAGCCCCAGGACCTGATGGAATTTCTAATTGGGTACTGAAGGAATGCAGAGAACAACTGGCGGATAAAATTCACAGTTTAATCATGTGTTCTCTGGAAGAGGGGAAAGTGCCACAAGAATGGAAGAGGGCAAATGTGGTACCAATTTATAAGGGAGGAAACAGGGAAGAACCCCTGAATCATAGACCAGTGTCTCTAACCAGCATGGTCGCAAAATTGTGCGAGAGAATCCTGAAAGACAGATGGATAAAATATCTGGTAGAGATGAATATTTTGGCTGAATGTCAGTTTGGATTCAGAAGTGGAAGGTCATGTGTTTCTAACTTGTTGAGCTTTTACTCAAGAGCGATTGACGTGGTACAGGAGAGAGATGGTTGAGTGGATTGTGTGTTTAGACTTAGAGAAGGCCTTTGATAAGGTACCTCATAAGAGACTAATGTGGAAACTAGAATATATAGGAGGACTGAAGGGGAAACTTCTGGAATGGATGAGAGACTTTTTGAGAGACAGACAAATGAGGACAGTAATAAAGGATAGGATGTCTGGATGGAGGGAAGTAACAAGTGGAGTCCCTCAAGGCTCAGTGTTGGCGCCAGTAATGTTCCTGATTTACGTAAATGATATGGTAGATGGAGTGAACAGTTATGCAAGTCTGTTTGCTGATGATGTAAAGATCTTGAGGAAGGTAGAGGTTGAGGAGGATTGTAAAATACTGCAGGAGGATTTGGATAGGATACATGATTGGAGCCGGATGTGGGAAATGAAATTTAATGTAAAGAAATGTAAAATATTGGAAATGGGTAAAAGTACCAGGAGGCCATCACTGAATTATTTGTTGGGTAATGAATTAATCACAAAAAGGAGAGAAGAGAAAGATTTGGGAGTGCTGGTCCAAGATAGTTTGTCACCAGAAAAGCACATTAACAAGATAGTTGGAGAGACTTACAAACTCTTGACTAACATAAGAGTAGCATTTCATTATATGGATGAGGAAATGATGAAAAAATTAATAGTGGCCATGATCCGCCCCAGGTTAGAATATGCAACGGTAGTGTGGTCCCCACACAAAAAGAAAGATATAAACAAGATTGAGAGAATACAAAGAACAGCAACCAAGATGGTCCCCAGTCTGGCAGACCTGTCATACAGAGAGAGGCTGGAAAAACCGGATTTGCCTTCGTTAGAGGAAAGGAGAAAAAGGGGAGACATGATTGCAGTGTTTAGGACCATGGTGGGAGTAGATAAAATTGACAAAGAAGATCTGTATTTATGGGATAAGAGAGCAACTAGAGGACACGGAATGAAATTGAAAAAGTCAAGCTGCTTGAAGGATATCAAGAAATATAGCTTTCCTTACAGAAGTATAGACTTATGGAATAGCCTGGACAAAGAGATCGTCCAGTCTAAAAACTTAAACGAGTTTAAAGTTAAATTTGACTTATAGAGAAACAGCGACGGAAACCCACGAGCATAGCACATTCCATGTATATCACAATTAGGTATATTAGGTAAATGCATAAATATTTGGAACAACTTAGACAAAGCGATGGTGCATGAGAAAAACATTCATGTGTGTAAAGGTAGACTTGACAAATGTGGATATGGAGACAGGACAACACGAGCATTGCTCAATTCCTGTATACTACAAATAGGTAAAACATAAAATCAGCATTATCTTGCAAACTACCTCTAATACCACTACATGTTGTGCTCCCACGTGCCACAAACACTGCACAAGATGGAATTACTTCCAATGCCCTTGTGGCAACCATCAACCCTAGATATCATCACTTTTGTTTTATCTGCATTTATTCTTAAGCCCTTGTGCTCCATACCGTCTCTCCACTTCCTAAATCTTTCCTCCACCTCCGTTTCATTCTCTGCAGTCAACACCAAATCATCAGCATACAAGATCTCCCACGAGAGTCCATTTCTGAAGTCATGTGAGAGGGCTTCAGGTACCACAATAAACAACAAGGGACTCAAAACTGACCCCTGATGCACACCAGCATTCATGGAAAACTCATCACTCAAACCTCCACTCACTCTTACCTGGGTACGAGCACCCACATACACTCAACCCCCTGCTATCGCGCCTAATTGGTTACAGGAAACGCGCTTGATAGCTGAATTCGCGATAGCTGAACTGAAGAATCAATGGGAAAATGTCTAATCGGTTTTTTGGTGGCCCATTTTTCTAACTTTTAACCATTTTATGCCTCCGATTTCCAGCCAATCTCTCCTCCAACATGAAATAAAGCATTGTTATATTAATAATAATATTAAAATGAAAAAATAAACAGCATAAAAGGCCATCAAACTTACTTTTTTAAGGATTAAGGAAGGCTTTTGTGGTTTGAAGGTTCCGAGGCTTGGGAGTGGCTTAGTTGCCGGCAGCGCTGTCACAGGCCTGATTCTCTCTCCTCAAAATATTTTTTCTCCTCTGGTCCAGATTGTCCAAGAAAACATCTTAGTCAAAGCCCTCGTAGTCTGGCTCTTGGCTGGAAGGGCCTGGCTGTGGTTCCTGGCCAGGCGTGGGCTGAGGTTGAGGGGCCGGTTCGGGTGTAGGTTCAGGGACTGGGTGCTGATGAAAATAATCTGTGATTCGTCGCTGGTGTAGGGCATTCATGTAGGCATGGTACTTGTCCTCATAACCTTCAAGGGCTGTATTAATGTAGGATGTACGCTGTTCGCTGTTGATAGTGGTATCTTGCTCTAGAATGTGACGTATCTGGCCACCCAACTCAATCAAAGTCTTAATGTCCTCCATACTCAGCCCCTCCTTAACTTTCTCTCCTGCATCCACCTCTTCTCCTGGGTTATCCTCAGCTTCCTCAGCATCTTCTACCATAGTCTGTTCCATATAAACTGGCGGAGAGAAACCTGTATTATCCTTCCCAAGTCTGTGTCAAACGTAGAATGCAGGTGACCTTTGAAGGATTATCCCCCTCTTTCCTCCAGCCCCTCCCTTCTCCTTCCTCTCCTGAGAGAGAAAGAGAGAGAGAGAGAGAGACACACACACACACACACACACACACACACACACACACACACACACACACACACACACACACACACACAGTGGTAACGTTCTCGCTTGCCATCTGGTAGACGGGAGTTCGCGCCTCGCTCAGGTTGCGAAAAGTTTCACTGACAAAGTGGGTGGTTACTGTCCCCCTTGAGCAAGGGGACGGGTGTGTGGGTGTGTGAAGGTCACAGCCTTGCCCTTAGATCGGACTATATGAGCTCTCAGCTCCCTTCCGGGAGGGTAAAATGCTGACGATCACGACTATCAAGTGATGCTGACCGACCTGGTGAATTACACACACACACACACACACACACACACACACACACACATGCTCCCACGCACTCGCATATAAGGTATATTCTCTATCGACATTTCTTATAAAAATATGTGGAACCTGCTGGGACTCTTGGGTGAGTATAGCTTGAGATGAATGATAACAAAGAAGAGGAAGGAGGGAATGCATGAGTGGAGCACCTGCTGACCCGTGCTGGTTCAAGTGTGTGTTTGGCCTCAGGTCAAGATGGGTGGAGCTTTTGCCCTGGGGTCACATGCAGCATTTCCTGGAACGCCCTTGATGATGCTTCCCAACATCCCGCCAGGTCACTCATAATAATGGACAATGCATCATACCACTGCAAAATCATAAATAAAGCACCAACACAGAGCTTACGAAAACAAGAAATTATAAAGTGGCTTCTTGATAACAACCTCCCTCATAACCCTCTGCACACTAAGGCTGAGCTGCTACACCAAGTGAAAAAAACAAAAAAAAACAAAGACAAGCAGTTGTTTGAAATTGATGAAATCATCAATAATCCTGGTCACCAGGTGCTGCGGCTTCCTCCCTATCATTGCCAGCTCAACCCCATAGAGCTGATTTGGGCTCAGGTAAAGGATGATGTGAGGAAGAGAAACTCAAATTCTTCTCAAAAATTACGAGTGATCGAAGAGCTGACGAGAAATGCGATAGAAAAAGTAGCAGCAGAAAACTGGCAGAAATGTGTGGCACATAAAAAAAAAAATAGAAGAATTTATGAGAAATGACATTGCTGTAAACCACATGGTAGAAAATTTTGTTATCAATATATGGAACGAGTCCAGCAGAGATGAAGAAGAATAAACAAGTGTTGTGTGAGGTGTCTTGTGTATACTTGTTGTAAATAAGAGTTGTAAATATAAATATAAGCCATATACATGCATTGTTTAATATTATACGAGAGAGAGAGAGAAGGGGGGGAGGGGGGAGGGAAGGAGGAAAGAACAAAGAGAGAGGGAGGGGAGAGAGAGGGAGAAACTTTCCCTTTTCCTATTAATCACACACACACACACACACACACACACACACACACACACACACACACACACACACACACACACACTAGAAGGGAGAGAGAGAGAGAGGGTAATGCGTATTTCACCATTTTTTTTTATGTAAAACTCTATCTTGATAGAAGTTATTTTCAGCCAATCATATGACTGATATTTTAATAATTATAACGTTTCACCATTTTGCAACGAATTGGTGATTTTCTTAGGTTTGCAAATCATGATAGAACTCGTAATAATGCCTTCAAATTACACAAATTCATGTTTGGATTGGATGTAGTTTTAATTAATATTAGGTCAGAAAAAATATTATTGCTATATTTGAAGATTAGACAATAAACAGTTCAAATCTCTCTCTCTCTCTCTCTCTCTCTCTCTCTCTCTCTCTCTCTCTCTCTCTCTCTCTCCCAGGAGAATAGGCTGGAGAAAGAATCAGGTGAGGTCACTTTTATCCCTTTGTACGGTCACCTGCGTTCGACTAGGACTTGGGAGTAGCTTCTCTGCCACTTTATATGGAGCAGAGTATAGAATATCTTCAGCAGTAACTGGTGCTGGTCGTAACATATCTCGTATCTCGTCGCCAGTTGTGCCCTCAAATCCACGGCCAGCAATACCTCTCGCCTCCTCAGCTGCAGCCTCCAGCTCTGCCTCCACTGACTGGGGCTTACCTGGTACCTTAACCTGCCTGTCCTCAGGTAAACCCTCCATGATGTTGCGCCATGCGTGATTTATTGTTGCTGGGGTAATGTTATCTCAACATTCGACCACCAAATCAATCGCCTGCTTTATCGTAAAGCTCTTCCAATATTTTAACATCTTTTGTTCTGATTCGGTGTCTGCAGCTGTGGCCTCAGCCTCATCTTCTCCCTCAGTGTCAACCAGATTTTGTATGAGTGAGGTGTCCTTAGTAGCCTGCCGCATCAATCGAAATTGTTGCCTAGAATATGCAGCCTTCACCACAGAGATAACTTCTTGATCCAGAGGCTGAATGAGAGAGGTAGTGTTGGGTGGCAGGAACTCCACAGTCACATTCGGGTTTTCTGACCTCAGAAGAGGTGAATGGCCAGGTGCATTGTCTAATAAGAGCAATATGTTGAATCTAATATTGTTGGTCTTGCAAAACTCCTCAACATCGCTGAGAAAACATTCATTAAACCAGTCGAGGGATAGTTTGGCCGACATGTACCCTTTTTTATACGACAACCAGTGCACATTAAGTTTTTTCATGTTATATCCAGTGTAAGCTCTTGGTTTTTTCGCTCAATGGACAACTGTAGGCTTGAGGCGGCAGGTACCAGATGCATTCATGCAAATAAAAGGGTAAATCTCTCTTTTATTGCCTTCCTCCCACGCACTCTAGCAGACTTGGAAGTTATGAACGTGCGACGAGGCATTGCCTTCCAGTAAAAATTTGTCTCATTCATATTGAAGATTTGATCGGGGGTGTATTGGCCAGCTTCAATGATTTTCCTGAGTGATTCCGGTTACATACGCGCAGCATCTTTGTCACCACTTGCAGCCTCACCACTTATTTTAACATTTGTCACTTTATGCCTCATCAAAAACCTATCCACCCACCCCTTTGAAGCGAGAAACACTGGTGGGGTTTCGATTCGAAGTTTCTCAGCCACACCTCAATAGATCTCTTTGGCTGTCTTCATGATTTCTTTAGTGTCCACAGCTAAGTTTCACCTAGCCTGTCTCTAGATATCGATTTAATAACTGTTCTGTCTTCAGGAGCACTATGTTTGAACTTCTTCTTGCATCTGAGGCAGCAGCTGAAGGAGCAAGTTTCATATGTTTCTCAATATATTCTTTCTTTAAATAAATGCCTCTCACAGTAGACTCGTTCACTCCAAACTTTTTTGCTACTGCTCTCTTTGTCTCACCACCATTAATAAGCTTGCAGATTTCTAGTTTCTGGGCATATGTCAGGTTTATTCGTGGCTTTACATCCCTTGAACTTCCCGCCAGCTTCCGCTCGGCGATGGTGGTTTTTTTTTGTGTGGTCTGTCAGCCATTATATCACACACACACAAAAAAGTGTAAGGAATTCCTCTTTCACTGTCAGCAGAGAGCTATCACGCATTCAACTGAAGTGGCGGGACGGTTGGGGAGCGTCAGCCAATCACCAGCGGGGATGCTCTGTGACGTAGGAGGATGAGTCGCACCGATCCGGTGCGGCGTTCAGAACCCGGGCGATTCAAACTCAATGCGTGATAGTGGTCTTGGGGTGCATGATATCATGTATGGTTGTGCATTTGATGTGTGTGTGATAGCAGATAAACGCGATAGCTGAACGCGTGATAGCAGGGGGTTGAATGTACATGGTCATAACCACCCCAACCACAGTGTAGAGACTCAAACAGTGTGCTCATCTCTGGACCAAAATAAGGTCGGTTTTGCGCAGGTCATCTATGATTGGTGGCCTTGACCCGTGACGTCACTTGGATGGCTGTCTCACTCACAGGAGCAGGACAACAGTGTGTTTTTACCAGCCATTTGTGATGCATAGCCTGCTTTATTTTATACATTTCATCAAGTTAAAATACTTTTCACGATGTGCAGTGTGTTTGGGTGTTCAGGGAAGACATCTGATGGAAAGTTTCTGAGACACTTTCGCATGCCAAATGATAAAATCAACAGGCAAAAGTGGATACATTTGTGTGGACAGAAGGACAAGGTTTCTCCCACTGGCCGTGTCTGTGAAATGCATTTCATCTCGCAACAGTATGCCAGAGATCTGCAAAGCGAGTTGCTGGGGGCACCACCAGCAGTCAGAAGACTGCTAAAGTCAGGAGCAGTCCCTGATCAAAATCTGCCTAATAAACAACAAGGTATACAGTGAGTTAATAGTTTTATGATGAAAAATAACTGACTACAGTAAGATTAATAATTATTAGGGGGTATATGTTCAAGTATGAGCATCAAATGTTCACATAAGATGCTTAAAGGATTTTCTTGTCCCTATGCAATGCATTATCACGGAGAACCCAGGGGGTCTGTGTAACAGGCTAAATAAATGAATGTGGACCCAGTCATGTCTAATGTACCTCTAGGACATTATCAGAGTACCATAACTATATTTTCATTTAACAATTATTTATACAATTTCCATGACAAAATTGTGATAGATTCATTGTAATATGAGTGAAGAGGTTAGGTATAACGAAACAGTTGGTGAATGCAACAAAATATTAATGCTACCGACCTATATATGTAACAGTAATTCTTGTAATAACCACATTACTTCAAACCCTTGAAAATACCGACAGATAAAACAGAAGTGTAGGAAATTACAGAGAGAGAGAGTGAGAGGTATTCCCCTGACACTTGAGCTTGGCAAATACCCACAGGTGAAATAGTTACGGCATCTCTCTCTCTCTCTCTCTCTCTCTCTCTCTCTCATATATGCAAACATAGCTTTACACACACACACACGAACAGCCGGAGAGAGAGGTCGTCCCAGGCATCGCTCCTAACCTTGAGTAGTTTCAGGAATTTTGTCTGTCCTGTCTCCTAGGGTCTTTCTTTAAATTTAAAATAATGAAAGTTGGTAGACTACCAAAAATGTAAAGATTTGTTGGCAATCGTATACATGAATGTTTGTGGCTTATTCGGTAACAGCTGTTTAGGTACTTTACCGGTACGTTAAAGATGGCCGAAAATGTAAACATTGAGGGAATGGAATTTCAAGGATTTGATGCTAATACTAATGTCATGGACCTGGTGAAAACATTAATTATGAGGATTAGTGAACTCGAAAAAAAAGTAGAGAATCTAGTGATAAAGGATGTGTCAGGAAATACGGAAACCACCATACAGAGTCTAATCCAGTCCAACGAAACAGCCAATGAAGAGATTAAGAATTTGAAGAGGGAAAATGTTGAACTGAGGAGGAAACTTGAAGAGAGTACTAATAAAACGGAGAAGGTGAGTAATGTACTAGAAGAACACAAGGCAAAGTGGGCACACGTAGAAGAAGAACAGAAAGAAGTGGTCAGCTTAAGAGAGATCATCCAGGAAGAAAGGGAAATGAACAAGAAAGAAATGGAAGAAAATGTAGTGAAAATACTGAAGAAAAAAGAGAAAATAGTGAGAGAAACTGTAGAAAGGAACAGATGTGTGGTAGTATTTGGAAACAGGGAAGAGGAAGAAAAGGTTAGGTTCGCAAGACTCGAGAGAGACACGAACATGGTGAGAGGAATATTAGGCAAGATTGACCCTGAAGGAGACAAGTGGGTAAAAGAAATTGAGGAAGTAAGGAGGATAGGGCCTTATAAGAAAGGGGAAACAAGACCAATGAGAGTCAAGTTTACATCAGAAAGTGTAATAAATGAGATACTTAAAGTGACCTGGAAATTAAGCAAAGAGGCGGGAATGGAAAATATTATAATAAGAAAAGATCTGAATGAAGAAGAAATAGAAGTTTTAAAATCATTAAAGGAAGAAGTAAAGGAAAAAAATGATAAGAGGACAGAGGAAGAACGTAATACTTTTTTTTTGGAGAGTATTGGATATGAAAGTAAGGAAATGGTATTTAAGGAAATAGAAGTGAAGGAAACTAGGGGGGATGGTTGTGAAAGATCAGAAGTTGAGGAAGTGGTACGGACAGAGAGTAGGAGAGAAGAGGGTATTAATAATGTCAAAAATAATTTGAAGGTGATATATACTAATGTTGATGGTTTCATATCGACAAGGATCGAAATTAATGATTTCTTGAGAGAACATGAACCTGATGTCATGTGCTTTGTAGAGACCAAATTAAGAGAAGATATTGATGTTCATTTGGGAGATGGTAAATACAAACTGTGGAGAAAAGACAGAAAAGAAAAAAAGGGAGGAGTGATGATAGCAGTGAAGAACAACATAAATGTAGATACTGTGGAAATGGGAGAAGGCAGGGCTGAAGTGATATATATAAAATTAGAAACTGGAGAGAATGTTAAGAGAGATATGGCGGTAGTGTATGTTCCCCCAAAGACGAGAGCATGGAAGGATGACGAATACCATGAGATGTTGTCAGATATGGCTAGCTACTTGCAAAAAATAATTGAGAAAAGCAATAATATAATTTTGGTGGGTGACTTTAATTGTAAAGAGGTGAACTGGGAGGAATGGTACTCGGGAGGCGGCGAGGATTCGTGGGGTACTATGTTATTAAATATAATAATGAATAATGTGATGACGCAGTGGGTCAAAGAAGAGACACGTTTTCGAAGTGAGGACACACCAGCAAGGTTAGATTTACTGTTCACCAAAGAACCCGATGTAATAGAATCATTGGAATATCTCTGTCCTTTGGGAAAAAGTGATCACGTGGTCATTGAGTTCCAGATGTTAATAGGAAACGTCGAGCCAAGAGACGAGCTTCATAGACAGGGAAGATACTACTTTGGCAAAGCAAATTTTACAGGATTGAGAAACTTTTTTGAAAATGCGGATTGGAGAAAATTCAGAGAAACAAGAGAGATACAGAGGAAGTGGGATATCTTTCTAGACCTCTATAATTTGGGAGTGGAAAAATTTGTACCAAGAGTAAGAGGGAAAGAAAACAGGAAAAAGGAGTGGTTTAATAGAAGGTGTATGATAGCCAAAAAAAAAGAGAGATAAGGCGTGGAACAATTGGAGAAAGAGAGGTAACGACAGAACAAAGGAAGAATATAAAAGAACAAGAAACGAATACACAAGAATACGTAGGGAAGAAGAAAGGAATTTTGAAAAAGGTATAATTGACAAATGCAAGGATGAACCCAAACTGTTTTATAGATTTGTTAATTGCAAACTGAAACAAAAGGAAGGAATCACCAAGCTGAAAATAGATGGAGAGGTCTTTAAGGATGCGGCAATGCAAGCAGAAATAATGAACAAACGTTTCCAGTCAGTTTTCACTAAAGAAAAGGAGCTTGTGGAAGGGGAGGGAGTGATTAGAAATGTTCCGGTGATGAAAGATATAAAAGTGGAGGTGCAGGAAGTGTATAAATTACTGGAAACTCAAGATGTAAGGAAAGCCCCAGGACCTGATGGAATTTCTAATTGGGTACTGAAGGAATGCAGAGAACAACTGGCGGATAAAATTCACAGCTTAATTGTATGCTCACTGGAAGAGGGGAAAGTGCCAAAAGAATGGAAGAGGGCAAATGTGGTACCAATTTACAAGGGAGGAAACAGGGAAGAACCCCTGAATTATAGACCAGTGTCTCTAACCAGCATGGTCGCAAAATTGTGTGAGAGAATCCTGAAAGACAGATGGATAAAATATCTGGAAGAGATGAATATTTTGGCTGAATGTCAGTTTAGATTCAGAAGTGGAAGGTCATGTGTTTCAAACTTGTTGAGCTTTTACTCAAGAGCGATTGATGTGGTACAGGAGAGAGATGGTTGGGTGGATTGTGTGTACTTAGACTTAGAGAAGGCCTTTGACAAGATACCTCATAAGAGACTAATGTGGAAACTAGAATATATAGGAGGACTAAAGGGGAAACTTCTAGAATGGATGAGAGACTTTTTGAGAGACAGACAAATGAGGACAGTAATAAAGGAAAAGATGTCTGGATGGAGGGAAGTAACAAGTGGAGTCCCTCAAGGCTCAGTGTTGGCGCCAGTAATGTTCCTGATTTACGTAAATGATATGGTAGATGGTGTGAACAGTTATGCGAGTCTGTTTGCTGATGATGTAAAGATCTTGAGGAAGGTAGAGGTTGAGGAGGATTCTAAAATACTGCAGGAGGATTTGGATAGGATACACAATTGGAGCCGGATGTGGGAAATGAAATTTAATGTAAAGAAATGTAAAATATTGGAAATGGGTAAAAGTACCAGGAGACCATCACTGAATTATTTGTTGGGTAATGAATTAATCACAAAAAGGAGAGAAGAGAAAGATTTGGGAGTGCTGGTCCAAGATAGTTTGTCACCAGAAAAGCACATTAACAAGATAGTTGGAGAGACTTATAAGCTCTTGACTAACATAAGAGTAGCATTTCATTATATGGATGAGGAAATGATGAAAAAATTGATAGTGGCCATGATCCGCCCCAGGTTAGAATATGCAGCGGTAGTGTGGTCCCCACACAAAAAGAAAGATATAAACAAGATTGAGAGAATACAAAGAACAGCAACCAAGATGGTCCCCAGTCTGACAGACCTGTCATACAGAGAGAGGCTGGAAAAACTGGATTTGCCTTCGTTAGAGGAAAGGAGAAAGAGGGGAGACATGATTGCGGTGTTCAGGACCATGGTGGGAGTAGATAAAATTGACAAAGAAGATCTGTTTGTATGG
>NC_137063.1:24325950-24435950 GCF_032717465.1 Coenobita brevimanus | reverse complement strand
ATTCTTGGGACGGAGTAAGCTGCGGATGAGCACACTGTTTGAGTCTATACACTGTGACCCCAACCAGCCACTCCTCCATCCCAAGCTTTCTCATTGCCCACTTCACCACCTTTCTAGGGACTTTGTCAAAGGCCTTCTCCAAATTACGAAAAACAAAGTACAGTTCCCTTTTCTTTACTACAGTATATATTTTTCCTGAAGCTGTCGAACAATGAATATGGCATCAGTGGTCCCTTTGCCTGACAGGAACCCAAACTGCATCTCATCAATATTCACTCTTTCTCCAGCAGGAAGAGTAAACACAGTGCTGTGACAAATATAATTGATTTTATTACCAGACGTCTCAACATTTCTCTGATGTCATCTTCAGTGGTCTAAAATGATAAAATTATTAAAATTTTTTACATGTAAATATCCATCCATCCATCCATTGCCAGACGCCATGTATCCCAAATGGGGTGGTCAAGGGCTTAGAGTTAATTGTTTTACAGGGAGGAGCACTAATCCTCCACCAACCCCACTTGACACGTAGGGAATATCAAAGTGCTTTAAAAATACATCAGTGGTAAATAAGAGAATTAAGCTATGTTTAGGGGGTAGGATGAGACAGTATTGTTAAGTTGGGACTTGTGCAATTTAATATACAAGGACTCTAAGATTCTTACACGGTCACTGGAGCAGATATCAAGTATTTTAAAATATTCACCTTTAAGACGAGTATCACACTGAACACTATGCTCCCTCACAGCTGAATAAGGTGGTGAGTGAAGCCTATGACCTGTTCTGGCAGACTGACCAATATGTTCGGCGGTGCGTGTTTTGAAAGCACGTAATGTACTCCCAATATACCCTGTTTGGCAACTAGGGCAGGTAAATGAGTAAACTACTGACGAACGTCAGGCAACTGGCAAAGAGTCCTTAAACCGAAACAAAGACCCAACTTTGAAAGAACTGAGGTGAATGAAAATTTTGATAAACTCTTGAATAAAGTTTGTTCTGTTTTCACAGAAATCTCTCCCAGATAAGGTAAAATTTAAGTAGACTACCTCCTTATTCACTGTACGGGAACACTGTTTGTGTTGGTGTCTTTTGTTCAGGTAAATGTTCACCAGTTCATCAAACAATTGTGCACTATAACTATTATTTACATAATATTTCCTCAAAAAAGTTACTTCACTATGAAAAAGGGCGTATGTAGATGACAGACAAAATGCTCTGTGAATAAGAGCCTTTACAGCACTGATCCTGTATCTGATATGACTGAAACTAAAAAAGCTTGTGCCCAAACCTGAAAAGGTTGCCATGCGAAAAATGGAGAAAAGAAATTTACCACTGCTTTTCGAAATCATTAAATCTATAAAAGGGAGTTGATTATTTTTCTCCGTCTCGAGTGTGAAGGAAATGTTTTTATGCTGTCTTTTGAGGTATTCTAAGAATTTCAACGCATGTTCGTCACAACACTGTGTTTACTCTTCCTGCTGAAGATCTGGTTCCTCAGAAACGAACCAATATCAAGTGTCACTCTCTCTCTAATCATACCTTCTAGAACTCTCCATTACCCTCATTATGTGATCTAAAAGCTTTATACCTCTATACAGTCACTACTCGTTTTACGTTGATTCGGTATACAGTAATCACTCCAATATCTGACGTAATAGAGCCATAGGCAGGTCCGGATAATGGTCCTGTCCGGATATTGGGCCCCAGCTTATAGACTTGTACTTATGGACCCTAACTCAGAGGAACACCTATACAACTCCCTCTGGACATGCATAGCACCTATTTAAGACCCAAATCACACCAATAAGGCACATAAATGACTGAAATAAATGCAAAAGAAACATAAAATGAGGGGGTAGAAGTAGGTTCATACAATAATAAACATTCTGGTGACTGGCTCCTGGACTGGTACTTATGGACCCTAACCTAGCCTAACTCAGAAAAACACCTTCCTACTGCACATGCATAGCTCCTAACACCCTATTCACACCAATAAAGGACATTAAAGAGTGAAATGAGGTAAGTATAGTATGGAAAAAAGTACAGCATGAAACATTCTGCCTACTTACAGAAAGTCCATGGCCACCTCGATGAATAACCGCCTCCTCTCGGACTCTGATAGTAAGAAGGATTTCCTGAAGCACTTCCAGTACACTGTTCCTGAAGTCTTGCACTGAACTTAGTCAGTCGCACACAGAAGTCTGTTCTCTTCACAGTGCGCACTCTTGTGTAACTAATGCTCCATTGTAACTTACTAAGTGTTGCACTTTAACTTTTCCCATTCTTCTAATAATTTTCCAAAGCCAAAACAAACAAGTCTATTTACGTTAAATTTTGTTCCAATTGAGTCTTTTCTGTCTCACAACTGTAAATCCTTAACACAACACACTGTTTTTTTCACTGCACAACACTCTAAATTCCCGTGTGGTCTAGTGGAGAAGTTCTTGCTGTTTATTCACTGTCAGAGTCCGAGAGTATCACTGGCAGGTGACCTAAGGGTGCATCGCTGGGTCGTGGTGATGGCGTACCCACTGCAGACGACTCTGAAGACAGCCACAAACTCACGTCAAGCGGTGACTCCACCGTGGCTGATGTGCTGGGCTGTGGCTCGGAGCATGAGGGCCTGTCTTGGGGAGGCAACAGAATGGAGCCAGGGCTGGGCACAGCGGGGGTCACGGGCCTGAAATAACTGTCAGTGGTTGATTGACGCAATGACCGAAGATTCTGACGATTGATGATGCGCTGCCTGAAAGCACGCACTTCCTCCACGAGTCCCAAGGGCCCCATCTCCCTGTCGCAGTCCGGGTGTTCCAGGTAGTCTAGGACGAACTCTAGATGTTCCCGGAGTTAGCTCAGCTTGGGGATGGCTGGAGTAGTGTCCTGCTGAGAGGAGTCCGCATCATCATCGCCTTCCTCGTCGGAATCTTCAAGTTCGGTACTGACACATGCAACTGAAGACGCGATCTCGATATCAGACAACGTCTGATACCCAGGATCGCCCTCGTTGTCATCCAACCACTCACGCACATCGTCCACATCAACATCGTCGCCGTGCGTACGTAGCCGTGCATGGAAGTCATCCACGTCAAACCCTAGAAAATCGTACTCCACATCCGTTCCGAGAAGCAGACGAGACCAACCATTTTCCAGAGTCTTCACAGGGACTTCCTTCCATGCACTAGCCCAGTTGTACAGCGCAGACTTGATGTTGTAGCGGTGAAGGTTTTCCAAAGTCTGCTTGCCTTGTTTGTCCCGTCCCTCCCTGCGCTCGTCCTCGTGAACAACCATCACCTCGTCCAGGAACTTCCGACAGTATAGGTGCTTTGTTGCCACAATCACTCCTTGGTCCATTGGTTGGATGAGAGCAGTCGTATTAGGTGGCAGAAACATGCACCTAATCCGGCCATTCTCAGGAACCAAGTCCTTGTCGCATGGGTGGGCAGGTGCATTGTCGAGGAGAAGGAGGGCCTTTACCTGGTCGCGCGGGATTCCCAGTGTCTTCGCCTGGTAATGGATGACCTCCTTGACAAAGTGGCGGTGGAACCAGTCTTTGAAGATCACCGCTGTAAACCATGCCTTCAAAGAATGGTACCAGACGACAGGAAGGACATCCATCACCCCACGAAGGCACCGAGGCTGCTTTGTGCGGCCAACAACAACGGGCTTAAGCCGGTGCATACCGTTAGCATTGGCACAACACAAAGCAGATATCCGTTTCTTGGAGAGCTTGCGGCCAGGTACACGCTTCTCTGTCTCCTCGGCTAGAGTGTTCGTTGGCAGCGAGCGATAGAATAGGCCAGTTTCGTCTGCGTTGTAGACTTGACCGAGAATTAGGCCCTCCCTGTCGATCAAGCCCTCCATCTTGTGCCAAAACTCGTCAACTCCATCCTCGTTAGCGTCCAATGCTTCGCCATGAGCTTTACAGTTGGTAAGGCCATGCCGTAACTTGAATGCAAAGAGCCAACCCTTGGATGCCTTGAAGTCTAGGGCGTCGTGAAGCCTGGGGAACTTCTCAACAGCAGCCTTCAGCTCCGTTCCACGTACCATCACACCAGCAGCACGTTGTTGTCGATACCAAATCAACGTGGATCGGTCGATTTCTGCAAACTTGGGAGTAAACATCACCTTCCTCTCCACGTTGTGTTTGCTTCTCGACGAGAATTCAGCCGTGTACTGCATGAGTTTGTCTCGGGATCTCTTAATATCGAACAAAGGAGACCGGGCCAGGTTAAACTCACGGAGAATGCGGGAAGAAGACCACCCCGCATCTACTTTCTCCAATATCTCCCGTTTCTTCTCCAGAGTCAACACCACTCTCTTCCTTTTCTCAGGTGGCGGGGCCATCATCACACACACTAAGAGGAGGCCCGAGAGCAGCAGGAGTGCCTGCAGCAGGTAAGGCACCACCACAAAAGCGATCACGTGGGCAGCCATAATGACAAGCGTGCACTCGCAGCGAGAGACAGGCGGAAAGTGGGGAGAATGCAGCGGCGCTCTATCGGACGTCGGAGGAATGACGCGCCACAACAGTGCTCTCCCGCGCCGCGCGCAGCAAGTTCAAATTACGGGCAGGAATTTTTTTTTTTTTTTGGGGGGGGGGGGGGAGACCATTGTGGGAATATTGGGTCCCGGGACGATTATGTCCGGTTAGTGGGGATGTTCGGATATTGGGCATCCGGATATTAGAGTGATTACTGTACAATAATTCGCTACAACAATGATAGAAAAGTTCCACCCGAAAATTCGATTTACGATAAATTTCCAGCTATAACGATATTGCCGTCGGAAAATTTCATATTAAGCACTAGGCACACGCAAAGTGACCGTCGCTTGTCTCAGGCAAGATGGTGGCCCTAGTGTGCAGAGCATTGTTTTGGTTCAGTTGCGGTCTCGCCACCCCTTCAAAGCCCTGTCTTTTCCACTCATTCAAGTGTGCCCCCAGCTTTCGTCACCTCTCAGCCAAGCATCATGCTACTGTAGGCCTATACATTGTGTAGCACCAGGCCAACGTTGCGCAAGTGTGTTTGTTGTGTTGTTGCAATGATTTACTGTACATGAGTAACGCTGCCTGTATTGGTGTGATTGTGTTTGTTTTGGTCTTGGAGACAACTTGGACCGATGTTTCAGTCTTGGGTAGGTGACTTTGGGGAGTTGAGTTAAGGTAACCCCCCTTTTATAATGTTTCAATCTCCCAATTTACGATAAAATCGTTATACATTACAGTATGACCTGACGTAACCCCATCGTAAAACGAGTAGTGACTGTAATTTCCTCTTTCAGTGACATCACTCTTCCCTTTGTACACACTTACAATTACAGTACACTCTTCAGCAAATCATGTGGGACAGCATACTCTTATATAATACAGTAGTGCACCAACTTTCGCTACAGCAGGATTTGCGGAATCCACTTTCGCGGCATGCACCAAATATTCCCTAACTTCCACTTTCGCTTGAAAAAAAACGATTTTCGCGAACAAATTTTGGGTTTGGGACAATATTTTGAACTTTGAATTTCCTGCACTGCCCGCCCGCAACCCACCGCCATCTTGAATGACGTCATGTCAACACTCTGTCCACCCATTCCCGCCATTGTGTACGAGTGTGCTAGCTCCATTATGTTAGATTCTCATGGTTCAATGACCTCTACTATACCTGGTAGTGTGGAGAAAGAGCCTGGTGGTGTGGGGGGAGAGCCTGGTGGTGTGGGGGGAGGGCCGGGAGGCAGTGGTGGTGATAAAAAGTGGCCAGGACATTCAAAGTCGGGAGGAAAGGCCAAGGCTAAAAGAGAGTATCGTGTTGGAGTGAAGAAACGGCAGTATAATAATGAAATGAAAAGGAAGATAGTTGAGCACATGGACAAGGGCGCAAAAAACAGTGAAATATGCCGTATATATAAACATCCCATCAACATTGCATCAAGTTGCATCTGAGGAGGCAGAGAGAGAGAGTGGTAGCGAGGCAGCAAGAGGTGGCGCCAATACGTCTGGCGTGGCTAAATAAGCCCGCCACGCGCCTCGGATACTTACCCCCAACATCCATTAAACACCTCAACCTGGTCTCTGTGGTATGTTTCTCCTCATATAATGTGTACTGTACAGTTTTTATTGTTTGTATCTCACAATGCAATGTACAATAGTGATTTGATGTACTGTATTGCAAGTGAAAATGAAAATCTGATGTTACTTTAGGATAACCGGGAACCAATTAGCCTTTTTGCCATAAAGTCAATGCCCCAACTTTCGCTAATTCCACTTTCGCGCATTATTTTTGGACCCAATTAGGCGCGAAAATTGGTGCCCCACTGTAATAACACTAAACAGATTCTTGTTTTTGCAGTCTCCTCGCTAGGGCAAACGGTTTTAGTATAAATTAAAATGAAAGAACTGGCCTTACTGCTAGTCAAGACTGATATCAAGGAAAGTATTTGCTAACTGGAAGCAAGCAGATAAAGTAAGAACAGTATGTAGAAGTGAAACAGTATTTTACATTTAATTGAGCTCAAAGAGAAACACTGTAAATTTATTAATTGCAGCTAGATAAATTCTTACATTACAAGAATCTTAAGCAAATTGATTCACTCACTCATGCAGTCAAGCTATCTAATACTCTTAAGACTAGAAAACACAGAAAGAAGTTGTTAATTGGAGATATGGTATCATGGGGCTGCAAGACTGGAATCACCGCTGAGACACTGCCAGACTAGGTATCTTCGACAATCCTGCATGAGCTCCTCCATCACTATGTCCACCTTCCTTTGGGCATCTGGCTGCAGAAGTATGGCATAAAAAATGGCAGTAGACTGGATCACTGCTCTCAGTTACGTCCACACTTCATGACTGCAGAACTGCCTACTAACTATGGTGAGTGGAGAGGCTGGCATCCCAGAACTAAGGTCCACTGCTCAAGACACAAGGGTGTAAACTCCAAGAGTCTTCGCACAGCCTGGGTCACACGCATCCCCTATGGGTGTCCCTCTCCAACTGACTGTGTTTCTCATGGATGTCCTTTGACTTCGTGGGAAGGGGGCGAAGTTTCTTTTCATTGGTTAAAGAGGCAGGATGAGTGATATATATACACAGTAATTCACTCACCATGGTCATGCATAAGAAGTCACTTACGAAACAATGACAAATGTTTTGAAAAACCATCCCAGTCGGAGTGCATACAAGAGTGGTTAAGTAGGCAAATTGCATTGCTTTTCCACTCATGTTCGTGAGTTTCCATAGCAATACAGTCATGAATTTGCACAATAACACAGTGTTGCAAATTCATGATAGTCTGACTGTCAACTTGTGTATGTCACCGCATCCTCACATAATTGTCATTAGAGGCCATCGTAGTTATCGTACGGTATAAGCAAACTTCGATATCGTTATTGTGAAACTGAATCTAACTTTTACTTCATGATATAGCTCTTCATCACACAGTGAACAAACATATAGCGAGACCTGATGACAACAAGTCCTCATTTTTCAACCTATCGTCATTTGACAGTTCAATGTTTCGACATTTATAAATCTATACCCTTTTTCGTTGTTCAAAATGGTTATTCCCGCCATTTCGACAGTTCAGACCCCACACTGCCAGACAGACCGGCTGAACCGCCTCAGCTGCCTCAGTTTCCTGTGCTCTGCCTTGCTGATCGGTTGCCTGTTCATCTGTCTGCATTTCTATCTGGCCTCGTGGCATACTACAGCACCACCTTGGCTCCACCCAAGACCTCTACTGTCACCCCTGTCAAGCCCAGCCATGTGCTCACCAACTTGAGTGAGTGTTTCACCATCTCATGGTCGGTTAACGATTGCATCAAGGATTAACGAACTCTCTAAATGCACGATACTGCTTTGGCACCAGTTTTACACGATACACATCCTAGTTAGCACTAGGTTAGGTAGGTTATAATCACTGGGGGCTCCAGGGGGTAAAGCCCCACAGTTAGGTTTCAGCGCTTCCAGTTAGGCTTCCACTGCAAATTATGGTTTTAAATTGAATACATTTGAGTTTGTTTGGTGTGGTGACGTCATGTCCAGTTGGCAGGATTGGCAATAAACACGCTATTGAAGGCGTTTAGGTGGCGTTCTTTAACATCGCTAAGTAGATACATTTTGTTTGTTCTCCAATATTTTTTTTGATCAAAAATCAGATGTCAGTCATCTGAGATGTATGTACTGTAGTACTAATATAATTTTCCATGAGAACATAGGTCTAAAAGAAAACGGCTAAATCCTTGTGTCACTTTTCGTTCGTATTTACTGGTATTTTTTCCATCTTTATTGAATATTTTTTGAATGACGAAGGTGGTCAGGAACCTAACCTCCCTATTTCTTAACAATCTTAAGAGAAAAATCGGTTTATTATTCGACCAATTTGTTATTCAACGACTTTTTATGGAACGCATCCCTGTCGAAAGGTGAGAGCTGTGTATATGATGTGTGTCTGCCATGCTGAACATGATGTACCTGATTTTTTAAAATGAAAAACAACAATGTAAGTATGGCAACACCCCTTCTTATCATCCATGACACCTGTCCATTTAAACACCCATTAGAGGGATTTAAATTGCCTGTTGGACGAGAACATCATGTACTCACCATAGATACCGTCATAGTAGGGACCTATGGGAGTGAAAACTGGAAATGGATTTTGTCATCATTTTTCAGTCTCAGAATGGAGGCCTTGCCCTTAACCCTTTAACCGCGGGTGTCATTCCAGAATGACATTGACAAAACTGGACCAAACCGCGGGTGTCATTCTGGAATGATCGTGAATATTTTGAACACTGCGCGTTTTTCCTGTGCGCAAATTGTCTCACACAAGAGTAGCTGTCGAGTTCTTTCACGCCAGCCATCCCACACCTCCCTCCTCCAACCCCGAGGGGGCCCCCCCCACCCCTGCCCTGACCCGCATCAGTCAGTATCTGTCCAGCTCTGTGCGTGAGAATGGCGCTCCGTCCCGACTCATCATCACTCGCTTCCTCCTCGCAAGTGATCAGTGCTAGTGTGCCTTCGACCTCTACACCGGTGAAGGAACTGCCAACGGCGAGGCAGAAGGGGTTGAGCACTCCAGAAATTAGAACAGAGCTGGACAAAACTGTAAGTACTACTCTGGATTGTGGCAGTGAGAGTGATACACTTACAGCAAGTAGTGACGATTTTGCAGTGATTGGTGGTGAACCCTTTACCATTGACAGTGACAGTGATGAAAGTGATCGTGTAGTTTCCCCCCCACCACCCCCAACTTACTCTGGGAAAGGGAAGGCGCCTATGGGGAAAATTGGTATTGCACGTGGGAAGGGAGTGAAGCGCAGACTTACGTCTCCTACACCAGCCCCTAGTAAGCATTTCCCATCACTTTCCCGTTCCCCTAGCCCTATTGCCCTCACATCATCTTCATCTTCTGCTGTGCCCTCTCCTCAGTCTACATCATCTGAGGAATATGAATTCCCAGAGCCTGCAAAGCGAGGGAAGGCAGGCCGTGCAGGCAGGGCAGGCCGGCCTAGAACAAAGGGGATGCGTGGCAGTTGGAGGGCAAAGCTGGGCGATAAGCGAGGTGATAAGCAGGGAAGAAAGGGTCAAGTTTCACCACGCACCAGGTCAGTAACCCCCCCACCTGTCCCCTGCTCAGCTCCCTCACCCTCGCCACCCCCCCACTCACCGCCCTCGCACTCACCTCCCTCCCGCTCGCCTCCTGCCTCACCTCCCTCCCGCTCGCCTCCTGCCTCACCTCCTGCCTCACCCATTGCCTCCACCTCAGCTCCTTCTCACGGGGAAACGAGTGCAATGCGACCTGCCACTTCCACTGAACCACGCACAGGGAAAGTTGATGCATTTGTTTGGTCTGACGGTGCAGATTTTCAGCCACACAATCCGCCGTTTGATATGACAAATGCTGGAATACAGCCTGCCTTTCCATGCAACGCAGGAGATGATTTTGTGGACTACTTCCTGGCCTTCATGGATGACGAAATCGTGCAGCATGTCAGCGATGAGACCAATAGGTATGCAGCTCAGTGTGCAGCAGAAGGGCTGGGACCTATTGGCTCACCAAAGCAAGTGTCGTGGTTGCCTGTCGGGATCAGAGAGCTGTAGGTGTTCTTTGCACGGATGTTTTTGATGCCCCATATCAAGAGACATGAGTTGGAGGAGTACTGGCTCGTGGATGACATTACTTCTATCCCAATATTCGGGAAGTATATGTCACGGGATCGGTTCCGACAGCTGCTAGGATACCTGCACTTCGCTGACAATGGAAACCCGTCCCAAACTGACCCTTTGTGGAAAGTGAGGGATTTTCTCAACAGGATTAGGGATCGATTTATGCGATTTTTCCGTCCTATGCAGAAAGTTGTCATAGACGAATCCCTGGTATTGTTCAGAGGACGTCTCAAATTCATGCAGTACATCCCCAGCAAACGCCACCGCTTTGGGATAAAGTTCTTTGTGCTGTGTGACTGTGAGACGGGGTATATCCTTGATTTCGTCATCAACTCTGCAAGTACAATGGACGTGAACAGGAAAGACCCCCTTGGCTTCTCTGGCTCCGTTGTAAAAGTGCTGATGGAGAGGTATTTTGGTGGGAATCATGTGCTGTACACAGACAATTACTACACAGCACCGAAACTCTCCAAATACCTGGCTGAACACGGCATTGGCACTGTTGGCACTGTACGGAGCTATAGGAAAGAGTGGCCAAGTTTCCCAGAAGCATCATCCTCATCCAAGGGAGATGTGCACCTGGAGAAGTCAGACAAGCTTCTGGCGATCAGGTGGCATGACAAGAAGGTCGTGAATATGATCAGCACCATCCACAAGGGGGAATTGCAGAGAACTGGGAAGGTCAGCTACAGGACGGGAGAGCCAATCATGAAGCCTGATGCCGTCATTGATTACAGTGTCAACATGAGACTTGTTGATAAGTCTGATATGATGATTGGCGAAATAGACTGTCTCAGGAGAAACACCCGATGGTGCAGGAAGGCTTGCCTACACATGCTCGATATGTGCATGCTCAACGCCTTCATCCTCTACAAGACACAAGTCGGGGGCATAAGGCAACCATCCCTGAGACAGTTCTCCAAGACTGTCGTGCAGCAGCTGCTTGCACGATTTGGTCAGGTGACGGCATTGATCCCGTGGTGACACTCTGACACACAACCTGACCGTCTTGAGTGCCGCAATTACATGAGCTGGCACCAGCTTGTGAAATTGCCTCTTACAGCAGGCGGCAGGTTGTCACAGGGCCGCTGCAGAGTATGTCATAACACCACACGGAGGCCTCGGACGAGAAAAATGAGCACACACCAGTGCCTGGAATGCCAAGTCGCTCTCTGTGTGACTCCGTGCTTTGCCGAGTACCACTCTCTGAGTAAATACTGAAAGTGACAGTGATATACAGTGACGTGCTTTACCAATAATTGTATAATGGATAATGTAGTAATAAGGGATATTTTGCCTAGAAAAAAATGTAAATATTGGCCAGTATAATAAGTGATATTGTAATAAGAGAATCTGCGGCACTTGTGTAATTCTGCGGCACTTGTGTAACTCTGTGATGCGACAGTGACGCAATATAGTAATAAGTGCAGTGTAAATATAATGTATATTGCCCAGATTATATGTAAAATAATATTAGAAGTTAGAAATAATGAAAAGATCGCCTGAAACGTCAGTGAGCGGGTGACGCCGCAGTGAAGTGAGGCGCAGCCGCAGTGAAGTGCGGGCGCAGCCGCAGTGAACACAGAGTGGGTGTTTATCTTATGTACAGTGTTCATATATGTTTATATTACTATTATCAGAGAGTGGTTGGCATTTGGTACTGGTGTGTGGGGCGTAAAATAGTGATTTTACACCCCTCACTTCTAACGGCTCTGCCCGTCCTGTGAAAGTCAACAAAGTCATGAAACCTACATCAATGGAAAGCTGAAGGTTAGTACTTTCTAATGGTACCTTATATTTTTCTCTAGCTTTATTCTGTGCAGAGTTATGAAGTTATGAAGGTTTAAAGGTTTGTTTACATTTGGCTGAAACCCCCGCGGGAGAGGACAGTCAGACCAAAACAATACCCGCGGTTAAGGGGTTAAAGTTCTTCAACCAGGTGGAGTCTGTAAGGATTTCTGTCTGAGGGGTGGTTGAGGTTTATTGCTCACAGAAAGCCACTCAGTTTTTTTTTTTTTTTTTTTTTTTGGGGGGGGGGGTCAAGGAACCAAAACCTAGAAGCCTGCAATATTTTTCCCTCCAAGGGGGAAAAAAAAAAAAAGCCAGATTCAAGATCTGTTCATTTTGAGATGCTTGAACAGATTGCAGTTAAAAGACCAGAGGTCATAGGTAGAGGGAAATGCAGACAGGAAGACAAGACTTGTTGCATACGTGAAGGACTGGGAGTATCAGTTAACTCTGGCATTTGAGAGGTGGACTGAAAGAGGCGAGAGTTTGCTGCTAGATGTGTACAAGGGATTACGAAGGAAAGCAAACAGCAGCTGACCTTATGGTCCTTTTGAGGCTGTTTGTTACAGAGTAGACTGTGACCACGAGATCTAAGTCTATATGCTGAAGTATAAGGATAGTAAAACAAGAAGGCTCCTCCCGCCTTCAAACCCTCCAGTTAAAACTGGCAGGAAAAAGTGAGAAAAACCACCGTGCATGCAGCATAGACTGACGTGGAAATATCATAGGAAAGACTGAAGGGGAAAAGTTACATTCTGTAATACTTTATCCATAATCTACCTGTTTGAATAACCTGAAAGAGAAAGTAGTAAAGTGAAATGAATAATCAAATAATAAAAAACTAAGGCTCGACATATATGGGTACGTTGAGTTAATGAGGCGTTTGTAGACACAGCGTGGAAATTGCACAGTGCACAGTGTGGATGTTCAGGGATGGTGCAGCAGCCTTGCTTGGCGCTTTTATGGTAGGCAGCAGTCAGTCAGCCCCAGCTCTGTTCACTCAACTGAGACAAGGAACTTTCCCATGTGGGACAAGTACACAAGTTTCCTCCTGAAGCAATGACCCCTGGTACATTAAAAAAATCCCGATGGTGATCATTTAACTAACAGGGACCCTCAGTGAGCCACAGCCCATCACAGGTCAAAAGTAAGAGTAGTTACCATTAATGCAGGGTTATCTGTGCATATCTTAGCCTGTGCTCGTACTATACTCGCATTTAATGAATTGATTTGGGCTCTGAGAAAAAAAAAAAGTTTATCTATTCACAAGTGCTTTGTTCAGGAGTAAACATATTAAGCTGGGGGTTAGACGACAGATACTTATCCAAGCAACCTTTAAAGGTCAGTACTGTATCACAGATACTAGATTGGAGGGCAGTTTGTTCCATATATATACAGCTCTTTTAAAGAAGAAATGCTTAGCTTCATGTGTCTGTTGTAATGAAGGGGGATGCAAGCAGAGAATTCAGAAGAGCAGTGACTGAAGTAATGATAGATAGGAGATAAAAATGCAGCAGTGTGGTAAATGCCCCTCCCCGGAAAACAACTAACTAAAAAAACAAACAAGAAGCCTCGGACAAGGACTGACCAAATAATGACGACCCAGAACCGGACAAAGGACTTGGTAATGGGTACATGGAATGTAAGAGGAGCGAATGATGAGGTGAAAGAGAGAGAGATTGTCCAGGTGCTTGAGGGTGCGAAAGTGGATGTGTGTGGAATAACTGAAACAAAATGGAGAGGAGAAAGTGTGAGAGAATTGGAGTATGGATGGGGTATGTGTGCAGGAGTAGGTGAGAATGAGAGGGCAAAGGAAGGAGTATGTATAGTTGTGAGTAAAAGATGGAAGAAGAGCATAAGACAGTATGGATCAGTTGGGTCAAGGATTGTGTGAGTAAAGTTGAAAGTTGGAATACAAATGTGGGCGATTGTGTGTGTGTATGCGCCAACGCAAGATCATGCTAGAAGAGTGAGAGAAGAGTTCTGGACAAATGTGGAAGTGTGCATGGAAAAGTTTGGAAAGAATGAGAGTGTTTTTGATCGGTGATATGAATGGTAAAGTTGGGAACGTGAAGGTGGATGGAATAGTTGGTGAGTGGGGTGTGCCTGCTGAGATAGATGAGAATGGAAGTGCGTTAGTGGACATTTGTGCTGGGAGGGGGTTGGTGATAGCCAATACCCTCTTCAGGCATAAAATGATCCACAGGTATACATGGCGAGTGATGAGAAGGGTGGGTGGTGAACTGAATGAAAGGAAGGCAATGATTGATTATGTGTGTGTGGATGAAAGGATGCAAAGATGTGTAATGGATGCAAGAGCATACAGAGGTTGGGGGAGTGGACTTTCTGACCACTACTTGGTGGTGGCCAGAATTAGGATTCAAGTAAGATGGAGGAATAGAAGGGAAAGACGAGAGGAAGGAGTAGTTGCAAGGAGAGTGGAAAGGTTACAAGAGAATGAGAAAAAGGCAGAGTATAAGAGAGAAGTAGAGGAACGATTGGGCAAATATGAATTGGAGCAGATGGGAGACGTGGAAGGTGTGTGTAGGATATTTACAGAAGAAATATGTGCAGCATGTGATGTGGTGTGTGGAAGGAAGAGAAGACGGAGGGGGGTGCAAGGAACAGCGTGGTGGACTGAAGAGGTGAGACAGGCAATGGTACAAAAGAAGAAAGCATACAATGAATGGATGAGAAATAGAGGCGTGGAAGAAGTTGAAAGGCGGAAGAGAGAGTTATATGTAGAAAGAAAGAGAGAGGTGAAAAGATTAGTAAGAGAGAGTAAGAAGAGAGTGGATGAGGAATTTGGAAGGAATTTGAGTGTAAAGTGGAGGGACTCTAAGAAAATGTTCTGGAATGAGGTGAAAAGAGTAAGACAGGGTGGAAGTGAAGTTAGCAGGGGAGTGAAAGATAAAAATGGTAGATTACTAGTGGAGAAGGGAGAAAAAGTGAGCAGATGGAGAGAACACTTTAAGGAATTGCTGAACATAGAGGATGGAAGTAATGCGAGTATAAGTGGCTGGGGAATGGGTGGGAGAAGGAGGGAGGTGAGAAGACAGGAAGAAATCAGTAGGATAGAAGTTGTGGAAGCAATGAAGAAAGTTAAATCGGGGAAAGCCCCAGGAATTGATGGAGTGTTTCGTGAAATGCTGAAGCATGGGGGAGAGATAGTAGTAGAATGGATGTGGAAGATGTGCAGATTGGCCTGGGAGGAAGGTAGAGTCCCAGAGGATTGGAAGTCAGGTATAATTATTCCCTTGTACAAAGGAAAAGGGGAAAAAGAAGTGTGTGGTAATCATAGGGGCATTTGTCTTCTTAGTATAATAGGAAAAGTGTATGGTAGGATACTTACTGGCAGAGTTAGAAAAAGAACAGAGAAATTAGTTGGAGAAGAATAGGGAGGCTTTAGGAAGGGAAGAGGTTGTGAAGATCAGATATTCATTCTTAGATCTTTAGTGGAAAAGTTTCTAGAGAAGGGAAAGAAGTTGTATGCAGCTTTCATGGATTTGGAGAAAGCATATGACAGGGTGGATAGAAAAGATTTGTGGAAAGTATTAAGAATATATGGAGTAGATGGGAAGTTGTTGAATGCTGTGAAGAGTATGTAAAGAGTATGTATGATGGTGCGAAGGCTGCAGTGCGTGTGGATGGTGAACTAAGTGAATTTTTCTCTTTGAAAGTTGGGTTGAAATAGGGATGTGTCATGTCTCCATGGTTGTTCAATCTGTACATGGATGGGGTAATAAAAGAGGTACAAGGTAGGGTAGTGGATGTAGTGGCCCTGGTGAGAGAGGATAGTGTTTGGAAACTCCCTGTACTGTTGTTTGCAGATGATACTGTGTTGTTGAGTGAAGACGAAGGGGAGCTGCTAGGCTTGGTGGATGAGTTTGGGAGAGTGTGTAAGAAACGGAATCTAAAGATGAATGTAGGGAAGAGTAAAATGATGGTCTTTGAGAGAGGTGAAGTCAGTGAATGTACAGCGAGGTTGGATGGTGAGGAATTGGAAAATGTGAGTACGTTTAAGTACTTGGGTAGTGTGATGAGTAAGGATGGAGGTTTGGAGGGTGAAGTGCTTGAAAGGGTACAGCAGGGAAGAAAGGTTGCTGGTTCTTTGAAAGCAGTGATAAGAAACAGGGAAGTGAGCATGGAAGTGAAACAGTTACTACATGACAGTATTGTGATACCAACTCTAATGTATGGAAGTGAAGCTTGGACGTTGTTGGAAGGACACAAGTCAAGAGTGAGAGCAGTGGAAATGAGTTATTTAAGAGGAGCCTGTGGAGTCACACGGAGAGACAGGCTGACGAATGAGGATATAAAGGAGCGTTGTGGTGTGGATGTGGATGTGATAGGAAGCGTTATGAGGAACAACTGAGGTAGTTTGGCCATGTGGAGAGGATGGAGGGTGAAAGACTGACGAAGAGAGTGTATGTGAGTGAGGTGGAGGGGGGAAGAGGGAGGGGGAGGCCGAGGATGAGATGGAGGGATGGGGTGGAGAGGTATATGAGAGAGGGGGGTGTGAGTTTGGAGCAGGGCAGTGAAATGGCGGGGGACAGGGCGACTTGGAGGCGATTTGTTTGTGGGCACCCCAAATGGGATTGAGGCGTCTGGCAATAGATAGATAGATAGATAGTGTGGTAAAGAGACAGAAGTTGAAAATATAAATGCTGCAGTGTGGTGAAGAGACAGAAGTTGAAGGGAGTCAATAAGAGGAGGAGAGTTATTGAGACGAAAAGCCTTTGACTCCACCCAGTTAACCCGCCCCATCCCGACGACGTATGGGTACGTTGCAACGATTTGCATTTGCCAGTCCCGGCGACGTACCAGTACGTCGTGCAATTGCAAGGTCGCTAATTTGCACAATTTTCAATTTTCGCACGTGATTTTTCGTATGTATACACGGAACACCTTCCTCTATTCCTGTACAAGATACCAAGCAGGGACAATGCCTTACACTGCATAACCTCCCCCCTCTCCCCCTCAAGACATTGTCTAGGCAAAGGACCTGTTACCAGTGACCTGGCTAGTAAAGTTATTCAGGGCCAGAGTGATTCCCCAATCGATGACAATGTGGAGGACAATGTTTACATAGCATTAGAAGAAGAAACAGCCAGAAATTATGATCAGGTAGTGTGGCAAAAATAGGTCAGGTATGGTGATTAGTTAGTGAGTGAAACAATGCTTATAATGCCTTTATTACTGCTTGAAAACCAATATACTGTCATACTACATATACATTCGTACCAAGTAAATAAATAAATACCGTTTATGAGTGGATAAAATAGTTACCCTCCCATAGAACTCGTTTTCTTTGGTGCCAGCATGTTAGAAAACCCACTCAGGTAAGGAGGAACTCCTACCTGGATTGGGCACTTTAAACCTCAGGTGAGCGATTTCTCTATGAATTTTCGATGTTTCTCACCAAAAGTGAAGGTTTTAGCCAAAAAAAAAAATAGAAAATACCTCGGGACTGGGGGATGTCGGAGGTGCGGAAAACCTCGGGACGTGACGGGTTAAGAAGAGCTGTATGTGGGGAGCCTCTCCACACATGAGAGTTGTACTCTACACAGGGGCAAATAAAACCTCTGTATAAATTCAGCAGCTGTGTGGGGGTAAAGAAGGCACAGAGTCAGCTTAGCACACCTCTTCTCATGGAAGCAGATTATACAAGTGAGGTAAAATGATGTTTCCATGATAAATCTGGAGAGAATGAAATCCCAAGTATGTTCAGAGATGATGTGGGATTGAGTTTAATGATGTTAAACATTAAGGATAATCCTGTGGAAGACTTTGGCAGGTCAAAAGATGTTGGGGACCAAGTTCTGGATAAATTAAAAACAGCAGGATTATTGGTCACCTTTGGCTTAAATGTTGAAACTGTGTAGCCAAGCCCTGGGCCCCTGTGCTCCTTATGGGGCAGGGTTGGCTGTAGCTAGCTGGATAATCAAGTTTTAAGGGGAAGTGGGTGATGATTCTTTACTAACTGAGTGGAAATAGATGCTGATTATTCAGTAACTAACTGTAATGATATTATCTTTGAGTAGGACAGCCTTATAATTTAGATGTTTTAATCCACAGTTTTTTCTTGTAGGTTGGACTGATTCCCAAGAACTATGTACAAGAGCTTCATGAGGTTGTTGATGCACGAACCCCTCGGTCCCGCGAGCCCTCACAGACCCGGCAGCTTCCCCCACCAGGACCTCCCGCGACCACACACCCACCCCCTCCTGCTACAAATGGTGGTGGCCACAGTGCAGATGCACACTTGGCGCAGGTAAGTGGAACATTAATGACGAAGTTTTGTGTGTGTGTGATTACCTAGTTATGATTTACAGGAAAGGAGCTATGCTCGTACTGCCCTGTCTCTTTAACTACTAACGTCCAGCTTGGTTTTCAAATCATGATTATCCTTGGCATTTATCACCTCTTTATCCAGGTTATTCCATGCTTGTTCTGTAAGGGAAGCTGTATTTCTTTGATGTCTCTCTTGCATGTAGTCCTTTTCAACTTTTTTCCGTGACCCCTCCTTTCTTTTTCGTCCCACAAAAACAGGTCCTCCCTGTCAAGCTTGTCCATTCCCTTGGTTACTCTGTATGCCTTACTTAGGTCTCCCCTTATTCTTCTTTTTTCTGGGGTTGGGAGATTTAGTCTCAACAGTCGTTCTTCACACGGTAATTTTCTCAAGCCAGGTACCATCTTCATTGATGCTGTTTGTATTTTTTTTTAATCCTTCTTATATCCTTCTTTTTATGTGGTGACCATACCACTGTGGCATATTCCAGCCTTGGGCAGGTCATTGATACAACCAACTTTTTCATTATCTCTTCATCCAGATCAGTAAATGCAACTCTTATGTTTCTCAAAAGATTACAGTATATGTATCTCTGGTGATCTTGATTATGTGATTTTCTGGCTAAAGGTTGTCAGAGAACAGTACCCCTAAGTCTTTCTCTACTTTAGTTTTGCTAATCCATTCGTTCTTCATTCTGTAATTTCCTGTTTGTCTCTGTACTTTTTCCAAATTCCAGTACTTTACATTTCTTCATACTGTATTAAATTGCATTTCCCACCTTCGACTCTAGTCAGATATCTTATCATGGTCCATTTGCAGCTGTTTACAGTCTTTTTTTTTTTTTTTTTTTTTTTTTTTTTTTTTCCTTAATAGCTTAGCATCATCTGCAAATAGACTTATATAACTGTCTATTCCTTCTACCATATCATTTACATAGACCAGGAACATGACTGGTCCCAAAACTGACCCTTGAGGTACACCACTAGTTACTTTACACCAATCCGACTGCAGGTCCATAACGACTGTTCTTATCTCTTCATCCTCCAAAAAATCTTTCATCCACTTAAGTCTGTCTATCTGTCTATTGCCAGACACCTCAATCCCATAAGGGGTGGCCACAAACAAATCGCCTTCATGTCGTCCCGTCCAATGCCACTTCACTGCATTGATCCCAACTCTCACCCCCCTTTGTCATATACCTCTCCACTCAATCCCTTCATCTCCTCCACAGCCTCCTCCTTCCTTTTCCCCCCTCCACCTCGCTAGCATACACTCTCATTAGTTTCACGATCTCCATCCTCTCCGCATGGCCAAACTACCTCAGTGTATTTCTCCTAAAGCTTTCTATCACGTCGACATCACAGCGCTCCTTCACTTCTTGGTTTGTCAGTCTGTCTCTCCATGTAACTCCACATGCTCCCCTCAGATAACTCACTTCCACTGCCCTCACTCTTGACTTCTGTCCTTCCAACAAATTCCCAAACTTTGCTTCGATAGGTATCACAGTATTGTCATGCAGTGACCTTTTTACTTCCATGCTTACTTCCCTATTCCTTATCACTGCTTTCAAAGTACCGGCAACCTTTCTTCCTTGTTGTGCTTTTTCAAGCACTTCACCCTCTAAATTTCCATAATTACTCGACACACTACCCAAGTGCTTAAATGCACTCACATTTTCCATTTCCTCCTCATCCAGCCTCACAGTACATTCATTGACTTCACTTCTCTCAAAGGCCGTAACTTCACTCTTCCCTACACTTACCTTTAGATTCCGTTTCTTACACACTCTCCCAAACTCATTCACCAAGCCTTGTAGTTCCCCTTAGTTATCATTTAACAACACAGTATCATCTGCAAACAACAGTACAGGGAGTTTCCAAACACTGCCCTTTCTCAACAGGGTCACTCCAATGTCCACTGCCCTACCTTGCATTTCTTTTATAACCCCATCCATATACAGTACATCCCCCTAGTCATATATGCGCCTGTGTGGGCGGCAGAGGATGTCACATACTAGGAATTCACTTACTGTGTGAATACATAAACTAATGGGAAAAATTACATATGGGCGGCACCCCCCTTCATGGGCAACCCTTGAGATGCCTTTCAGACCTAATAACCAGTCCATCCGTCCCTCTCCTGCATACCATATATCACTCGGGCAAAAGCTTAGTAGGTTTGTAGTACATGACCTTCCTCTTCAGAAACCAAATTGATGGTCTGTTTTTGTATTAGTTCCTTCTAGGTCTTTGATCTGTCAGTCTTTAACAATGATCTCACAGATTTTTGCAACAACACTAGTTAGTGATACCATCTTGTAATTCAGTGGCTCTTCCTTGTTCCCCCCCATGTATATGGGGACCAGATTTGCTTTTTTCCAATCCGGTTAGACACTCCATCTGGTACCGATGCTTTCTTAACATCTTGTTTTTCCTTTTAATTTCATTATTTCTCGTATACGTACTTGTATTTCATCCAGCACTAAGTCCTTAGGTCTGTCGTTATTTTCGCTAAACTCACTGGCTCAAAAGAACAGTCTGAAAACATTTGTTCATCACTTCCACCTGTGCACCTGGATCCTCGTAGACGACTCCATGTACTTTCAGTCTGTATATCTCTTCCTTGTTTTTTAACCCTTATCATACCGGGCATTTTTGCAATTTTATACCCACCCAATCCCAGACCAAAAATGGAAAAAAATTTTATTGCATAAAACAATCCAAAAGGACATATAAATCAAGGAAAAGCAAAAAAAAGTACTCCTTATAGGAGAAATAAGTGCTGGATGGACGTCCATCGTGTTTCTAGCCCAATTTCCCAAGCCGTGAGCTACGTTTTCCCACCTAGCTGGGCGGGATGAGAGAGAACGGAGGAGGAGAATGGGAGAATCCCCATTCTCAATATCCTTCTCCAGTGGCATATATTCCTCCCCAGAAGAGTCATCCAGGTCTTCCTCTTCTATAGAATCACTAAATGAAGGGACAGAGGGTCCATGTGACAGTTTCAACCTCCTCCTGCAGCCCAGGGAGGCAGAAAAATGGCGTGACTTCTGCGACATTCTAACACTGTGATGGACAGTGGCACACTGATGTTACCCAGCCACTCAGAACCAAACTCAGTGCTACAAGTTCTTGTGCACAATGTTGCCAATACATTAAGCTACTCTTTAGCAAAAAATTAGCTAGATTGAAGCAGTTAGAGACGAGCTACAACGTTCGAATTTTGCTGTCGGCATCATCACGTCGCTGGGATTACTTGAGACGTTTTGTACTTTCGACACCATGCCAACGGTGGGATTGTATGGGTTAATATTCCGTGTACATATCTGTAGACGAGTTTTGGTTCATCCTTGCATTCGTCAATTACACTCTTTTCTCAATTTCTTTTTTGTTCACTTCGAATCCTTGCATATTCATTCCATTCCAGTTTATATTTCTCCCATAGATTGTTTCCTCCCGTTCTTCTCCATCCTCTCCAAGCCTTTTCCCTTATCATTCTTGCTTCTTCACATCTCTTGTTAAACCACTCCTTCTTGTTTCTCTCCTTGATCTTCACCTTCATTACATATCTCTCAGTTGCATCCCTGTATATCCGTAAAATCCCATCTCAGTTTTCTTGAGTACCTCTTGCCTTGTTGAATTTTCTCCAGTCAGTTTCTGTGAAGTATTTTCTTAGCTTGTCGAAGTCAGCTATACCATACTGTAATTATATTGTCCATTTCTATATGATTCTGATCTTGCAACGTCACTTTCATCTTTTATTATATACTCGATGAGAATGTGATCACTTTTCCTAATGGGCAATTGTATATCAGTTTTTTTTTTTTTTAGGTAGTAGATCCAGTTGAGAGGGTTCTTCATTTCCTCAGAATCTTGTATTCTCTCTAATCCACTGTCATGACATTACTCATTACCATATTTAACAGTTTGCTTCTTCATGACTCCTCTTTGCCTTCTGTGTACCAGTCTTCCAGGCAGACTTCCTTACAGATAAAATTTCCCATCACTGCTATGTCACTACTTCCACTTATGTATTTTTCCAAGCATTCATTGCTGTCACTAAACATTTCTTCGTATTCTCCCTTAGTCTATGCTTTGGTCTTGGGTGGAACATAAGCCACTGCAAGGTCCCTTTTTCCATCCATCGATCCATCATCCAATCCTGTGTCGCCCTCATGAGGAGCGTAGGAACCCGGGGCTAGGCAAGTTGGTCCTGACATTTGAGATGAGAGTGACCAGCCTCACTTATCCCTGAGTGGCATTACATGAGTGATAAACCCCAACCACCCCTTGGGTACAAACCTGCACTGGTTCAATCTGATTGAAGCACCTTAATTACGCACTAAACCACCAGGTGCCATAATTTGGTGTTATGGTTACCAACCAGCATAGTAAATGGTTTCCTGGTGCGCAGGAAACCATTTGGCTTGTCACACAGTGTAGAGTTACCCATAGGCAGAAGGAAGAGGGAAGAATGAAGGAAAGAAAGACAGGAGAGGGAGTGTAAAGTCACCTGTAGGCAGAAGAAAGAGGAAAGAGTGAAGGAAAGAAAGACAGAAGAGGATGGAAAGCAAGAAGGATGGAGGAGCAGAAAGGGCAGACACCCAAGGCAGCACTACGTCAAGTGAGTGGTCCCTTTTTCCACCATTACCTTTCTTGATCACCCTTTTTAGCACCTCTGCCATATCCTCGCCCTTTTCAGCCTTGTCCACAATCATTTCTTTTCTCACCAGTATCATTACTCCACGTCCCCTCTTTCCAAATCTGTTTCTGTTCTATACATTGTAGTGTCCTTTACCAATTCCTGTGGTATCTTCTGTGACATTCAGTTTAGTCTCCACCAATCCCATAATGTCTGGCTTGTTTACCCTCAGGTGGTCATTAGTCTCTTCAAGCGAAGATATCAACCCATTAACATTTGTGTATGAAACTTTCCACCCTTTACTTACTTCTTTTAAGATGATTCTTCCTCCCTACCTGCATTCCTGTATCACTTTCTCAGCTTTAGATCCAAAACTCTCCAGTAAAATTTCTGTATCTCCTGCTCTATTATCATTGCATTTTTTTTCCATGGCTTCTTTGCATAAATACACTTGTTGTGGCTCTTTCTTCCTCATTCATATCTTTCCTGATCCAAATTTCTTAAACATCTCATTTTCAACCAGTTTCCATGACCTTGCAATAACTTTTTCAGCAGCAGTCTGCAACTTGAGTTTGATTTTCATTTGTCTCTCACCTCCTTCTTCATGCTTTCCAAACCCGTGAACCACTTCAGTTTCTTCCTCCAGTGCTGCGTCTGTCTCTTGAACTTCCTTTATTGTCATTTTGGTCACCATGTTTTCCTGCTTCTCTCTGATGTGACAGGCTGGCATTGAATCCTCGTTAACCCCCAAAACAACTACACGTTTTTTCTTGTCAACTGTTTCCCTTACCAGGTTTCTCTTTCCTTTTATAACACTACCTTTTCTTTCAGTTGGTTTTCCATTATGTCCCTGAAGTACCGTATTTGCCGGTGTATAGGACGACTCTTGAACCTTGTAAAATAATGCCCAAAATTGGGGGTCAACCAAAACACCGGGTATAAAATCCTAACCTCTACATCCTGTGGTTATGGGATCCATAGGTGTGATAGGGAACATCGCCAAACACTTACCTTGACCCTCGTTTCCCAGAATACTGTTGAAATTAGTAGCATCATCATCAGACACAACATGTTTTCTATATGAAAGCAAATTTTTGTAAAAAATAACTCCATGGATACAGCCATGAGGACATAAGAAAGACGAGTAACTTGTTGAACCCATGCCATGAACACCATTTTGTGTCTTGGTTGCAACTGGCTGGTTTATTTACCACCGAGCTCTTGGTTGCCAGATCTGAAGCAGGGCTTATTACCAGCAGTGATAAGCAACAGTGACATTGGTGTTATTCCTGGTGGATTAACCTCAATCCTACAGCCACTTGATGGCTGTCTGAATAAACCATTCAGAGACCTCATCTGTGAGCAATGGAACAAGTGGATGATCGGTGGTAAAAGGTCATATACAGGTGGTGGGAATATGTGTACGTTAGGTCTGGATGAGCTGTGATTTTATTATCAAGGCATGGAATGATATTTCAGTGAAAACAGTTATCAACTCTTTCAAGAAATTTGGAATATCCAATTCAATGGATGGCATAGAAGATGACAATTTGTGGGCGGATGAGGAAGAGGAAGCTGATGCCGAAGCTACGCCTTTGAATTCAGTTTGATACTTATGACAGCTGCAGACACTAACTTAGGATGAAGTTGATAAACTGATGATGTCAGATATGGATGATACTGCTTTTGAAGGTTTTTAATCACCGGCAGTTGATGTGATGACTTTAATAAAATGTAACTTTCCTTTAACCAGTTGCATAAAATGCACACTAACATGATTAATACAGTATGAGTTTATACTTGAATATTAAATGTGTAACCCATTTTGATATCAGAGGTGACACATGCAACTTAGATAGCCTGTAAAACCCATAGAAGAAGCTGGTTTAAAGTAAATCTTAACCAGCGGCTCAGTTGCTTAGCAACTGGTTAGTAGGAAGAGTGATAAAGGACTAGTGTTACTGGGGCAGCAAGCTCCCAGTGTCTAAAGAGTTGGGCATTGTCATATGCACAGAGTATACCTCTAAACCCACATTTTGTATGGAAATATTGGGAGTAGTCTAATACTGAGGTCGGCCTTATACTCCGGCAAATATGGAATTAGTCAAGCTTGTACTGTCCTGTGCATGAAACCATTTTTTTCATACATATCCTTAAATTTCGTTAGTTCATTCCACAGATCAGTTGCCCCATTTGGGAAACTGAATTTCCATAAGTCTTTGTCACCTCTCATTTTATGCAGTTTTTTTTGCAGTGTCCTCTTGCTGGTACCTTCCCATAGGTTATGTACTCCTTGATGTCTATTTTCTCTTTCCCTGAGATGCAGTTATATAGTGTAATTTTGTCTCCTCTGTTCCTGCTCTCTTGTAATGTTGGAAGATTCGGTTTTTCTAGTCTTTCTTCATAGCATATATCCTTCAAGCTTGATACCCCTCTTGTAGTGGCCCTTTGTACTTTTTCACTCTTTGTGTTTTGTGAGATGAGGATTCCAGACCACTGATGCATAATACAGGGTTGGTTTTATGAGTGATGTTATCATTCTCAGTATGTCTTCTTTTATGTATGTCGGTGCAGTTCTCATATTAACAAGCAGTGCGTGCATGTTCCCTTCTTATTTACTGTATATTGTTAGCTGGAAATAGTCTTTTATTAATAATCACTCCCAGGTCCTTCTTTTCTGATAGGTGTAGGGTTGAACTTCTGAGCTTACAATCCCAATTTGGTCTTTTCCACTTTTACCAAACTTAATTACTATACATGGCATTTGTCCACATTGAATTCCATTTGCCATCTTTTGCTCCATTCATGCAGCCTATTTAATTCTTCTTGTAGCTGTAATTCTCCTTTGTATTTTTGCATCATCAGCAAATATATTTAGATACCTTCCATTTCTATCAGTTGGGTCAAAGATTGTGTGGGTAAGATTGAAAGTTGAAATACAAACTTGGGCAATTGTGTGCGTGTATGCGCCAACGCAAGATCGTGCAAGCAGAGTGAGAGAAGAGTTCTGGACAAATGTGGAATTGTGCATGGAAAAGTTTGGAAGGAATGAGAGAGTGTTTCTGATCGGTGATATGAATGGTAAAGTTGGGAATGTGAAGGTGGATGGAATAGTTGGTGAGTGGGGTGTGCCTGCCGAGATAGATGAGAATGGCAGTGAGTTTGTGGACGTTTGTGCCGGGAGGGGGTTGGTGATAGCCAATACCCTCTTCAGGCACAAAATGATCCACAGGTATACATGGCGAGTGATGAGAAGGGTGGATGGTAAACTGAATGAAAGGAAGGCAATGATTGATTATGTGTGTGTGGATGAAATGATACGAAGATGTGTAATGGATGCAAGAGCTCATAGAGGTTGGGGGAGTGGACTTTCTGACCACTACTTGATGGTGGCCAGAATCAAGATCCAAGTAAGATGGAGAAATAGAAGAAGGGAAGGACAGGAAGAAGTAGTTGCAAGGAGAGTGGAAAGGTTACAAGAGGATGACATCAAGGCAGAAGAGAGAAGTAGAGGAACGATTGGGTAAATATGAATTGGAGCAGATGGGGGATGTGGAAGGTGTGTGCAGGATATTCACAGAAGAAATGTTCAGCATGTGATGTGGTGTGTGAGGTGAAGAGAAGACGGAGGGGGGTGCAAGGAACAGCGTGGTGGAATGAAGAGGTGAGAGTCTGTGGCACAAAAGAAGAAAGCATACAATGAATGGATGCAAATTAGAGGCGTGGAAGAAGTTGAGAGGCGAGAGAGAGAGAGTTATATATAGAATGGAAGAGAGAGGTGAAATGATTAGTAAGAGAGAGTAAGAAGAGAGTGGATGAGGAATTTGGAAGGAATTTGAGTGTAAAGTGGAGGGACTGTAAGAAAATGTTCTGGAAAGAGGTGAAGAGAGTAAGACAGGGTGGCAGTGAAGTTAGCAGGAGAGTGAAAGATAAAAATGGTAGGTTACTAGTGGAGAAGGGAGAAAAAGTGAGCAGATGGAGAGAACACTTTAAGGAATTGTTGAACGTGGAGGATGGAAGTAATGCGAGTATAAGTGGCTGGGGAATGGCTGGGAGAAGGAGGGAGGTGAGAAGACAGGAAGAAATCAGTAGGATAGACATTATGGAAGCAATGAAGAAAGTCAAATTGGGGAAAACCCCAGGAGTGTGTGGTGAAATGCTGAAGCATGGGGGACAGATAGTAGTAGAATGGATGTGGAAGATGTGCAGATTGGCCTGGGAGGAAGGTAGAGTCCTGGATGATTGGAAGTCAGGTATAATTATTCCCTTGTACAAAGGAAAAAGGGAAAAAGAAGTGTGTGGTACTCACAGGGGCATTTGTCTTCTTAGTGTAATAGGAAAAGTGTATGGTAGGGTACTTATTGACAGAGTTAGGGAAAGAACAGAGAAATTAGTTGGAGAAGAACAGGGAGCCTTTAGGAAGGGAAGAGGTTGTGTAGATCAGATATTCATTCTTAGATCTTTAGTGGAAGAGTATCTAGAGAAGGGAAAGAAGTTGTATGCAGCTTTCATGGATTTGGAGAAAGCATATGACAGGGTGGATAGACAAGGATTGTGGAAAGTATTAATAATATATGGAGTAGATGGGAAGTTGTTGAATGCTGTGAAGAGTATGTACGATGGTGCGAAGGCTGCAGTGCGTGTGGATGGTGAACTAAGTGAATTTTTCTCTTTGAAAGTTGGTTTGAAACAGGGATGTGTCATGTCTCCATGGTTGTTCAATCTGTACATGGATGGGGTAATAAAAGAGGTACAAGGTAGGGTAGTGGATGTTGGAGTGCCCTGGTGAGAGAGGATAGTGTTTGGAAACTCCCTGTACTGTTGTTTGCAGATGATACTGTGTTGTAGAGTGAAGACGAAGGGGAGCTGCAAGGCTTAGTGGATGAGTTTGAGAGAGTGTGTAAGAAATGGAATCTAAAGGTGAATGTAGGGAAGAGTAAAGTGATGGTCCTTGAGAGAGGTGAAGTTAGTGAATGTACAGCGAGGTTGGATGGTGAGGAATTGGAAAATGTGAGTACGTTTAAGTACTTGGGTAGTGTGATGAGTAAGGATGGAGGTTTGGAGGGTGAAGTGCTTGAAAGGGTACAGCAGGGAAGAAAGGTTGCTGGTTCTTTGAAAGCAGTGATAAGAAACAGGGAAGTGAGCAATGAAGTGAAAAAGTTACTAAATGACAGTATTGTGATACCAACTCTAACGTACGGAAGTGAAGCTTGGACATTGTTGGAAGGACACAAGTCAAGAGTGAGAGCAGTGGAAATGAGTTATTTAAGAGGAGTCTGTGGAGTCACGTGGAGAGACAGGCTGACGAATGAGGATATAAAGGAGCGTTGTGGTGTGGATGTGGATGTGATAGGAAGCGTTATGAGGAACACATTGAGGTGGTTTGGCCATGTGGAGAGGATGGAGGGTGAAAGACTGACGAAGAGAGTGTATGTGAGTGAGGTGGAGGGGGGAAGAGGGAGGGGGAGGCCGAGGATGAGATGGAGGGATGGGGTGGAGAGGTATATGAGAGAGGGGGTGTGAGTTTGGAGCATGGGAGTTAAATGGAGGGGTACAGGGCGACTTGGAGGCGATTTGTTTGTGGGCACCCCAAACGGGATTGAGGCGTCTGGCAATAGATAGATAGATAGATATATAGATATAGATATATATATAGATATATAGATAGATAGATATATATATATATATATATATATATATATATATATATATATATATATATTTATATATATATATATATATATATATATATATATATATATATATATATATATATATATATATATATTATATATATTTATATATATCCATCCATCCATCATCCAATCCTACGTTGCCCCGTGAGGAGCGTAGGAGCCCGGGGCTAGGCTGTTGATCCTGACATTTAAGATGAGAGTGACCAGCCTTACTCATCCCTGAGTGGCATTACATAAGCAATAAACCCCAACCACCCCTTGGATATAAACCTTCATCAACGCAATTCGATTGGAGCACAATAATTACCCACTAAACCACCAGGCGCCAAAATTTGGGTATATGGTTACCAACCAGTGTAGTAAATAGTTTCCTGGTGTATAGGAAACCATTTGGCTTGTCACTCAGTGTATATATATATATATATATATATATATATATATATATATATATATATATATACAGGTAACTCGCACGGAACATGATCTCACGGAACGTGCTCGCAATTATACACGGTAAGGGCTGGGATACATGTAAGACAACGTAAGATTAAAAAACCATTATGAAAACTACAAATTAACGCAGGAGAGGCCTTTGAAAGATCAAATCCTCGAATGTCACCGCAGCGCGCGGTTTGTTTTGATTACGTGACGATCTAGGCGGGAAATTATTCAGTGAGTGAGACATTCCCGAGTACAGTAGCACAGTATTTGTAAGTTAAATATTTATAGTACTGTACTGTTCTGGTAAGTTTATGTGCAACTTAAAGTACTATAAAATAACGTTAAAGCAAGAAATAAAGTCTTATAACCAGTTTACCTGATAGGCGTCAGAATATTGCCTTTTTTATTTGTTCGTTTTTCCCACAGTACTGTACAGTATTTGTAAGTTAAATATTTACTGTTCTCATATGTACTGTACTTGTAAGCACTTAAATAAAGCTAAATAATTAAATAAAGCCTTGTAACCAGATAACCCGAATTATATGATTACCCATGATCGGCGTCGGAATATTGCCTTTTTTGTTTGTTCGTTAAACTCTTACTGTACTGCTTTTCTACAGTACTGTATTTGTAAGTTAAATATTTACTGTTCTGGTATGTACTAGTAAGCAATTAAAGCATTAAATAAAGCCTTGTAACCAGTTAACCTGATTTATATGATTACCCATGATTGGCATCGGAATATTGCCATTTTTGTTTGTTCGTTAAAGACTTATAATAAGAGAAAAATACATTTTTGTCTTGGTATCTTTACCTATTTGCTCAGATTTGCTGTAATGGTTTGGATCATTTGATGCAATGCAACTTGTAGAAAACTGTGAAAACTTTCGGGCAGTGAACGAAAATCTGGGACATGAGACTGACCTTGACTTCACCCTCTCATGTTACGTATCATCTGTCAGTTCACCACTTGCTATCGTGAGGAGTGGATGTACGATTTTTTCGCTCGTGGCCATGCCTAACCACACACAGTTACACCCATTATCTTGACCCAGACAGAAAATACAACCTTTTTCCTCCCTTGCAAAACACACTCAACCACCCTGTTTACGAGACAGCAATATATATTGCGAAAATAACAAGGTAAAATGATAAAGATGAACGTAAAATGATAGAGAAAGATGAACATGTTATGACGGAAGAAGTACGTTTTCCCCGTCTGTAAACGTATTTATTTCTGCTTTGTATCTGTATTCGTAATAATTAGACTTATTGTTAGTTCTGAAACTGCATTACGATTCTATTTTTAGCCATTCTCGTGGTGTGGGAGCTGGAAGTTGTGACACAACTTCCTTATTGCTAATTGGACTGACCCTTCACTTTATTCTCCCGTGGCAGAGTCTAGCCTTGGAGGACGTGCAGTTTTCTCATTTAGGACTGAAAATTCAACTCTTTCGCTCCCTTTTCCAAGCATGGGCACAACGATAACGTAAAAAATAACTCGAAACTACCATAAACATATATCAAAAAGGTGAAAATGTATTCATAACATTTTTTTTTTCCAGCTATTCCTAACAGATTATGTACTGAAATCATTCGATATCACAGTACTGCATTTCTAAGTTAAATATGTACTGTTCTGGTATGTACTTGTAAGTTAAAGCACTGGTACCAGTTAACCTGATTTATATGATTACCTATGATCGGCGTCGGAATGTTTCCTTGTGTTTACGTACAGTATTTGTGTGTTGAAGTTTTGCTCTGGAGTACTGTATTTGTGAGTTATAACATTAAATAAACCTTCTAACCACTTAAAGTGCTTTCTAGTGATTACCAGTGACAGATAACAGCAAAACAACACATTTGGGGGGTCTAGGGAGCAAAATAGAGAGTAGTTTAAATATACGCGATTTCGCACCTAACACGGCACGGTAGGAACGAAACCCACGTGTTCCGTGCGAGTTACCTGTATATATATATACTGTATATATATATGTATGTACGTATATGTATATATATTGAACAACCATGGGGACATCACACTACCCTGTCGCATGCCCACATTGATCGTGAACCATTCACTTTGGTGCCCATTAACCCTTACACATGCCTCACTGCGATCATAAAAACTTCTTGACGGCACCCAGTGGCTTACCTTCTATACCATAAATGTGCAGAACCTTCCACATTTCTTCTCTGTCTACTTTGTTTTATGCTTTTTCCAGATTCATAAATGCCATAAACACCTTATAGTCCTTCTCACAAACCTTCTCTACCATCTGTCTCACTGCAAATATTTGATCCACACATCCTTGGCCTCTCCTAAAGCCACCCTATTCATCACTCACTAGGACTTCTGATATCTCTCTTACTTTCTCTACAATTATATAGCTTCCCAACAACACTCAATAAACCTATGCCACAATAATTCTTGCACTCGCTTCACTCACCTTTATTTTTGTACAAGGGTACAATCACAGCCTTTTTCCACTCTGCTGGCACAGTTTCACTCATCCATGCCTTCTAACATATCTCCAACAAGCTCTTCATTCCACTCTCTCCACTACACATAATCATCTCTGCATACACCTTATCATCTCCGGCTGCTTTCCCATTTTTCAGCCGCTTCACAACGTTCATCACCTATGTGAGTGTCACCCGTCCTGGCACTGCATTCCTTCTCTGCACATCCCCCAAACCAGTCATGTTAACAGCTACTTTGTGGTCTCCATTGCCAATCATCAGACTTTCAAAATATTCTTCCATCTGATCCTTAGTTCATCCCCATGGGTTAATAATATACCATTTACATCCTTCACACTTTCTCCTTTCCTCCTTTCTTTCTGCTGCCACTTCTACATTTCTGCATCTCTTTCCAGAATCTATCTGTCTATCTACCTATTGCCAGATGCCATAATCCTGTACGGGGTGGCCATTTGACTTTGAGTTATATGTTCTACAGGGAAGGGCACTAACCTTCCACCAACCCACTCGTTGACACGTAGGGAGCACTTATGGTTTGGTTATATGGTTACCACCCAGCGTTGTAAATGGTTTCTAGGCTTACAGGAAACCATTTGGCTTGTCACTCAATGTAAAGCCTTCTGTAAAGGAAAGAAAAGCAATGAGAAGTGACAAGAAAGATGGGAGAAATAGAAAGAGAGGAGGGCAGGCACAGATAAAGAATGATAAAGGCTAAGGAAGAAGTAGGCAGCACTACATCAAATGAGTGGATGATGATCGCCACCACCTACCACTAATAACTTCCTATTTTCAGAGCAATTTTGCATTCATTTTCCTTCCTAGATCATTTACTTCCTTCTTTTTCCCGTTCACTAATGTCTCTACATGCTTCTTGCTTTCAATATACTTAGTTCTTATTTCAATTGAACCCCTGTCCTGTAACCTCTTTAGCCACTTTTTCCTCTTTTCTTCCACTGCTCTCTTAACCTCTTCATCCCACCATGCTGTACCTTTCTTCTTTGTTGTTATTCATGCCACACCACGCACCACTTTACCTTTCCTAACTAAGCAATCCCTACATACATTCCGTAAGCTGTCTAGACCCATTTCATTCCAATTCACTGATTCCGACTCCTCCCCTACTTTGTTCCTGTATTCATCTGCCATTTCTTTGATCCTCAGCATCTCTGCTTTCAGTCTTTCTCCTGACTGCTCCTCTTTCTCCTGGTCCACCTTACTCCTCTCAGCTTGATCATGCACACCACAGTTATATGATCTGACAGACCTCCACATTGTCCTCTCACAGCCCTCGTATCAGCAACCATTCCCAGCATCGACCTTTCTTCAAGATATAAACAATCAGGCTCCTTTCATCATGATCCCCGTTCCCTCTCTACCATGTATATTTATGTGCATCTTTGTGTTTGAAATACGAGTTACAAATGCAACAACCACCATTCCTGACACATACGGTATACTTCAATCGCTTTCCATTATCATTTTCTCCTGGTACTTCATTACAACCCATCATGTCATCCTCATGACCAGTGCCTTTTCTTTCATTCATATTGCCCATCACGGGTATTTCTCCCTCTCCAGCTCTTCTCAAAACCTGTCTTTCTCTCTTTCACGTCTGTCCTCACACGTTGCATACTCTTCAATCACTGCCGCTTTCACCTTCTCAAACATGAGCTTTATATACTTTTTTTAATTTTTATTTTTCCAAAAGTTTGTTAGCATTTTTTAATATTTCCTCTACGGTGTTCACACTTTGTAAGGTTACTTTCAAGGGCCTTAACCTATTTCTCTCATATTTCCCTATCCTTTTGTGTCCCTCTGTATCTTTATCACAGATATCCTCTGATACTTCCTTCAATATGTTCATTATATTTACCATCTCCTTTTTGTCTCTCGAGATTCTGTGTCTTATTTCTTCATTTATACCAGTGATTACTAGAGATTTGTTGATATCCACTGATTCTTGTACCAGGTTGTTTTTAATTATTTCTTTCGCTTTGTTTCTGATGCTTTTTTTTTTTTACTTTTGTTTGTAAGTCTTTCCTTATTTTCACCATTTCAGCATACGTAGTTTGTACTTCATCTTTGCAGTTTCTCATAATTTTGTTCACCTGGGCTATCTTTTCATCAGTATCACTGCTTTGGCCTATCTGACTGCTTCCTTGCCTAATTGTCTCTGTATTATTTCTGAACTCCTCCATAATACTCTCATGGTTGACAACTGTACTTGCCATTTCACTAGTCTTCATTCAAAGTGAAACTTCCTCAACTGACAGCTCATCTATTGTTGTGTCTTTTTTAATTCCTTTTACTGAATTTTTCACTTTTTTCCTTGTGCAGGCATAGCTCTTTCTTAATGTCATCAATTTCCATTTGAAAAGTTTTCTCCAGTTTATTTACTCTCTACTAATTTATTGTGCTTCCATTTCAACCAGTTCTGGGTAGAAATCATCATCCTGTTTTCTACCTTTATCCCTTCTTTTAACTCCTTCCATATTCACTTTACTAAAGATAGTATTCATCATGCAGAGAGACAATTCTTACTTAGATAACTTTTACCTACAAATTTGCATCTCCCTGCTACATGCCTGGTGATAATGACGACACCCAGCTGATGTTTACGTTGTGTCAGCGGATTCCTTTGAATACAGTGACATGGATGTATTCTGTTATCTGGACAACACTTTTTGCTTATACTTTCTCAGCTATATTAGGACGTCACTTAATTTAGCCTAGTACAGAGCTTGACTCTTATAAAAGAAACATTTCGGTGTAGCCAGCAGTGGCCAGTGCGGAACGTAGTGGCCTGTGTCCTCTCTCTTTGCCCTCTCGCTAGTGTGTGTGTGTGTATTTACCTATTTGTATTTACCTATTTGTAGTATACAGGAATTGAGCAATGCTCGTGTTGTCCTGTCTCCATATCCACATTTATCAAGTCTACCTTTATACACATGAATGTTTTTCTCATGCACCACCTCTTTGTCTAAGTCGTTCCAAATATTTAAGTATTTACCTAATATACCTAATTGTGATATACACGGAATGTACTATGCTCATGGGTTTCCGTCACTGTTTCTCAATAAGTCGTATTTAGCTTTAAACTCGTTTAAGTTTTTAGACTGGACGATCTCTTTGTCCAGGCTATTCCATAAGTCTATACTTCTGTAAGGAAAGCTATATTTCTTGATATCCTTCAAGCAGCTTGACTTTTTCAATTTCATTCCGTGTCCTCTTGTTGCTCTCTTATCCCATACAAACAGATCTTCTTTGTCAATTTTATCTACTCCCACCATGGTCCTGAACACCGCAATCATGTCTCCCCTCTTTCTCCTTTCCTCTAACGAAGGCAAATCCAGTTTTTCCAGCCTCTCTCTGTATGACAGGTCTGTCAGACTGGGGACCATCTTGGTTGCTGTTCTTTATATTCTCTCAATCTTGTTTATATCTTTCTTTTTGTGTGGGGACCACACTACTGCTGCATATTCTAACCTGGGGCGGATCATGGCCACTATCAATTTTTTCATCATTTCCTCATCCATATAATGAAATGCTACTCTTATGTTAGTCAAGAGTTTATAAGTCTCTCCAACTATCTTGTTAATGTGCTTTTCTGGTGACAAACTATCTTGGACCAGCACTCCCAAATCTTTCTCTTCTCTCCTTTTTGTGATTAATTCATTACCCAAAAAATAATTCAGTGATGGTCTCCTGGTACTTTTACCCATTTCCAATATTTTACATTTCTTTACATTAAATTTCATTTTCCACGTCCGGCTCCAATTGTGTATCCTATCCAAATCCTCCTGCAGTATTTTACAATCCTCCTCAACCTCTATCTTCCTCAAGATCTTTACATCATCAGCAAACAGACTTGCATAACTGTTCACTCCATCTACCATATCATTTACGTAAATCAGGAACATTACTGGCGCCAACACTGAGCCTTGAGGGACTCCACTTGTTACTTCCCTCCATCCAGACATCCTATCCTTTATTACTGTCCTCATTTGTCTGTCTCTCAAAAAATCTCTCATCCATTCCAGAAGTTTCCCCTTTAGTCCTCCTATATATTCTAGTTTCCACATTAGTCTCTTATGAGGTACCTTGTCAAAGGCCTTCTCTGAGTCTAAGTACACACAATCCACCCAACCATCTCTCTCCTGTACCACATCAATCGCTCTTGAGTAAAAGCTCAACAAGTTAGAAACACATGACCTTCCACTTCTGAATCCAAACTGACATTCAGCCAAAATATTCATCTCTTCCAGATATTTTATCCATCTGTCTTTCAGGATTCTCTCACACAATTTTGCGACCATGCTTGTTAGAGACACTGGTCTATAATTCAGGGGTTCTTCCCTGTTTCCTCCCTTGTAAATTGGTACCACATTTCCCCTCTTCCATTCTTTTGGCACTTTTCCCTCTTCCAGTGAGCATACAATTAAGCTGTGAATTTTATTCGCCAGTTGTTCTCTGCATTCCTTCAATACCCAATTAGAAATTCCATCAGGTCCTGGGGCTTTCCTTACATCTTGGGTTTCCAGTAATTTATACACTTCCTTTACCTCCACTTTTATATCTTTCATCACCGGAACATTTCTAATCACTCCCTCCCCTTCCACAAGCTCCTTTTCTTTAGTGAAAACTGACTGGAAACATTTGTTCATTATTTCTGCTTGCATTGCCGCGTCCTTATAGACCTCTCCTTCTACTTTCAGTTTGGTGATTCCTTCCTTTTGTTTCAGTTTGCCATTAACAAATCTATAAAACAGTTTGGGTTCATCCTTGCATATGTCAATTATACCTTTTTCAAAATTCCTTTCTTCTTCTCTACGTATTCTTGTGTATTCATTTCTTGTTCTTTTATATTCTTCCTTTGTTCTGTCGTTACCTCTCTTTCTCCAATTGTTCCACGCCTTATCTCTCTCTTTTTTTGCTATCATACACCTTCTATTAAACCACTCCTTTTTCCTGTTTTCTTTCCCTCTTACTCTTGGTACAAATTTTTCCACTCCCAAATTATAGAGGTCTAGAAAGATATCCCACTTCCTCTGTATCTCTCTTGTTTCTCTGAATTTTTTCCAATCCGCATTTTCAAAAAAGTTTCTCAATCCTGTAAAATTTGCTTTCCCAAAGTTGTATCTTCCCTGTCTATGAAGCTCGTCTCTTGGCTCGACGTTTCCTATTAACATCTGGAACTCAATGACCACGTGATCACTTTTTCCCAAAGGACAGAGATATTCCAATGATTCTATTACATCGGGTTCTTTGGTGAACAGTAAATCTAACCTTGCTGGTGTGTCCTCACCTCGAAACCGTGTCTCTTTGTGTGTGTGTGTGTGTGTGTGTGTGTGTGTGTGTGTGTACCTGCATTAGTTGTGATATGCAGGAAATGAGCCACACCCACTGGGTCCCGCCTCCGTGTCCTAACCAGCGAAACATTGCCTTAAACTCATTTAAGGCTGGATGATTTCTTTGTCCAGGTTATTCCACAGTTCTACGCATCTGTATGGAAAACTGCATTTCTTGATATCCTTGAAGCATCTTCTCTTTTTCAGTTTCTTTCCATGTCCTCTTGTTGCTCTCCCATCCCATAGAAACAGAGCTTCTTTGTCAGTTTTGTCTACTCCCATCATGACCCTGAACTCTGCAATCATGTCACCCCTCTCTTTTCTTTCTTTTAAGGAAGGCAGACCCAGCTTTGCTAGGCTTTCCTTGTACAATAGATATGTCAGAATAGGGACCATCGTGGTTGCTGCTCTTTGTATATTCTAGAACTTTTTTTTTTTTTTGGGGGGGGGGGGACCACACCACTGCCGCATATTCTAACATGGTTCGGATCAGAGCTACTATCAATTTTTTCATTGTGTGTGTGTGTGTGTGTGTGTGTGTGTGTGTGTGTGTGTGTGTGTTCTTACCTACCTAATTGTTCTTACCTAATTGTATCTTTACAGGAATGAGTCAAGCTCGTACTGTCCCGTGTCTTAAACCATATTTATCGTACATATCCTTAAATTTGTGAATTGTTTTGGCACACACTATTTCATTCGGTAGTGCATTCCATTGATCAATTGCTCTGTTTGGGAAACTGAATTTCCTTACGTCTTTATCACCTCTCTTCTTATACAATTTTTTGCAGTGTCCTCTTGCTGATGCTTCTCCATATGTTAAGTAATCATTTATGTCTATTTTCTCCTTTCCTGATATGCATTTATATAGCATTATCATGTCACCTCTTTTCCTTCTCTCCTGTAGTGTTGGTAGATTCAGTTTATTTAGTCTTTCTTCGTAGCTTAGGTCCCTTAAGCTTGGTATCCATCTTGTAGCGGCCCTTTGAACTTTTTCAATCTTGTCTATGTGCTTTTTGAGATGAGGACTCCAGACTACTGATGCATATTCCAGGGTTGGTCTAATGAATGATGTTATTATCCTTCTTAGCATGTCTTCATTTATGTATGTGAATGCTATTCTCATATTTGCAAGCAGTGTATACATGTTCCGTACCTTCTCGCTGATGTGGTCAGCCGGAGATAGTCTGTTATTGATAATCACACCTAGGTCTTTCTCTCTTTTTGATGTGTATAGGGTTTTATTTCCTAACTTATAATCCCAATCAGGTCTTTTTCCACTTTTACCAAACTTGATTACATGACACTTGTCCACATTGAATTCCATTTGCCATGTACTACTCCATTCATGAAGTTTATTTAATTCTTCTTGTAGCTCTTTACAAGAGTCTATGTTAGTAATTCTCCTTTGTATTTTTGCATCATCTGCAAACATATTCAGATAGCTCTCATTTCCAGTGTTACTGTTTATATCATTTATATACACTAAAAACATGATTGGTGCCAGTACTGAACCCTGTGGTACTCCACTAGTCACTTCTTTCCATGATGAGTAGTTTCCTCTTAGTACTGTTCTCATTTCTCTTTTTATGAGAAAGTCTTGCATCCAACAAAACAGTTTGCCTCGAATTCCTCCTTGATGGTACAGTTTCCACAAAAGTCTTTGGTGTGGTACTGTGTCAAAAGCTTTCTTGAAATCTAAATAGATACTGTCCACCCATCCTTCCCTTTCTTGTATTGTGTTTGTTACTCTGTGTGTGTGTGTGTGACATGTGTGCATGTGTTAGCTGTAGCTGCATCATCAACATTAAGCATAGGCTGATACCATGGGGAATAAGGCTGCCATATACTCATCAGTGTACTTGATTACAGTAGCCTAAGTAGCCTAGCCTTGAGTCCCTACTCCACAATTTTTTTTTTTTTTTTTTTTTTTTTTTTTTTTTTTTTTTACCCGGACGGAGTCTGGCAAGGTATTGTTTTTTATCGAATTTCATTGTTTATTTCACTGTTACTTTGTTAGCAACGTTACAGAAAAATGGCTGAATGAAATTGCATGAAACGTTCAGGATATGTGGTCACTGGTCCCAGAAGAAAGTGATTAAATTTTGGAGGTAATCGACTGACCTTGAAAGGTCAAAATCAAGGTCACAGATTTTCAGAGGACTATAACTTGAGACCGGTTGAAGATAAAGATATTTACTATTATCAACATACAGGAACTCCCACATGGACTTTCATTTGGCACCAAGACCTTTGACCTTGAGTGGTCTTGAAAAGTCAAACTCACCGTCACAGTTATTCAGGGGGTTATAACTCGAAACTAGTTGCAGATAGATGTCTGCTGTTATCAGAGTATAAGAAGTCCAAAATGGGCTTTTAATCGGTACCATGACCTTGCATCTTAAGTTAGCGACCTTGAAAGGTCAGACTTAAGGTCATGGTTTTTCAGGAGGCTACAGCTAGAAACTGGTTGAAGATATTTACTATTATCAGGATGTAAGAAGTCTCATGTGGGCTTTCATTTGGCACCATGATCTTGACCTTAATTTACCTTGAAAGGTCAAATGCAAGATCATGGATTGTCAGAGGACTATAACTTGAAAACAATTGAAAATAAATAAAATAACTGCTGTCGGGGGAGGTTTGTTGTGCCTGGCACCACATGTTTTTTATAGCTTGCATGCATATGTTTAACATGGCTGAATAGCTGTGCTGCTGCTGTTGGTGCCATTGTTGTTGTTTTAGCACAGCCTCATCTGGAAGTAAACCCAGTGGACAATAGGTCACTGTTGCCCTTTTCCTCCAGCCCACCATCTCCCTTTGGAGGGCTTTTGGAAAACTGGACAGCAGAGCTGCTTGGTTATCTGTATTTCATTATGTGAAGGTCTCCCTCTCCAGCACAGTGGATGGGTGTGTTGTACATCGTCAATTGAATGTTGACATAGCGAGGTTGATGGGAGAATGAGATGACCAAGAGTGAGATGGAATGGTGACTTAATGGAGGAGCACAGGTGAGAAGGAGAGTGAGATGCTGAAAGAAAAGATACAGGAAAGCAAGGATGATGGGAGACTGAAGAGAAGAAGACTGAGAATGGGATAGACAGATGGTTTAGTGGAGGAGTATTTGAGAGAGAAAGGATGATAAATTGACAGTTTAGAATAGTGAATCTGAAAGGAGAATGATGAAGGGAAGACCAACAGTGATGCACAAAGACTGCATGGTGAAGCAGCACAGTACTGGGTATTTAAGGGAGGGACTCATGAAATAACAGTAGAATGGCATGTAGAAGTTTCAGTTAGCACAGTTGAATAAAAAGCTGAGGAGGAAACTTTTAGACATTGCTGTATTTAGAAGGGAGGTTGATTAGAATGAGGCAAGGAAAATTGTTAAATATTTGAAAGATCCTTAGGACTGTCATTAAAAATGAGAGTGTGAAAGTGATAAGATGTAGACAAGCTCTTTTTTTTTTTTTTTTTTTTTTTTTTTTTTTTTTGGCTGAAGGATATAATTGTGTAACATGTCTGTTCTGTCAGTATCATTGATGATTACAGTGCAGTGTGGAATGCAGGCTGATCACATCTAACAATTACAGGTGTTCCATGAATGATCATAAAAGGGGTTTGCATACATATTTGCAAACTCACTTTCAGTGACAATCATGGACCTGACAACTGCAACTCACAATATCTCACTTGAAAAATTTAATTTTCTGTGCTCTGTTTTGTAACAGGTGCTTGATGATTGAAAGTATATGATATGGTGACATCTGGAACTTTTCAGCCACCCTTACTTCTGCTCTTTCCCTTGTAGTCTTTTTTTTTTTTTCCCCCTGCAGTTCGAATCTTGAAACACTTCTTATCTTGACCATTTCAGATGTTAAACAGATATTGGCATACCCATACTTTGAAATATGCTTTTTTGTCTCATCATTGTATGAAGCGATGATTTTTTTTTACGAGAGAAAAACCCTGTAATATAACTGCAATTTGACATTTATGAGAGGTACTGACTAATATAGACATATTCATGCTTTATCCTGTTCTCATTCATATAAATGGATTAAAACTGGTGTAGATGGAAGTGCTCACATTCCACTCACTTTATGTAGTGCAGTACTAGCTTCAGGCAACACTACACTGACAACTCAAATGATTTCCAGTATATCCCAGGAAACCAATTACAGGCAAACCTTGCCTTATGATCGACCATTAAACAATCCCCGGCTTATACGATCTTAAGATTTCATTACTTTTTGTAATGCATGGTAACCATATTTGCTTAAACGTTCACTATAGTTCATCACAAAAAGATTTTTGCACCATTAATTTATGTATGGGTACCATTTTTGTCAATACATTGCTACAATCCTCAAGAAAGCCCCAGCAGTTGCCTGCACACAAGCCTATATTGTAGTCATTAGTCTGTTCCAAGATGGCCTTTGAATTCAGTCAGTCTCAGGTGTGTCAGTATCCGTGATTGAACAGTACTTTGGTGTTGGTGTTAAGGCAGCAAAGAAAGTAAAGTGAAGGGAAATAACCGCCAGAGTAGGTGAGTTGGAAAATGTCAGGGGTAGAGTTGCGAGAGGCAGACAAAAAAAAAAATCTGGGACAAGGTCATAGAGTGTGACCTCAGGGATAAAACTCTGAATAGGGAGGCTGCCAGAGATCGAGCAGCATGGAGAGTTGCCATTAGGTGACCTAGGCCGACGTATGCAAGCATATTGGAACCTTTATAAATCATATGATACGATACACAATACCTCTTTGTGTGGTTGGCCATTTCCAGAAATGTATTTCTATTGGTCCCATGTTCTAAGGTGTTTCATTTACAGTTGCTTGAGATCTGATTGATTTTTCCAGCAATGCTTTCCACCTGTAAAATGAGGTTTGTCTGTACAGTACTGCACTAGGTTATAATTGTAAAACCTAATACATGCCCTGGTGGTCTAGTGGATTAAGGCACACAGACTTGATGTGGCCTATGAGGGTTTATATCCGAGGGAAAGTGAGGTTCATTGGACCATACTGCCTCTTAGGGGAGTGCAACTGTCCATTCTTGCCATCAATGTTTGGATTAAGTAGCACAGCCCTGAGCTCCAATTCCCCTGATGAGGCAGTAAAGGAGTTGTTGTTGCATAACCCCAGTCTGTCTGATCAAGCAGACCCATTCACCACAGGCAAACAGTCGCCCCTGAAGGGTCATCCCATGCAGTGAACCAGTGTTCCCGAGCGGCATCAGAGCGTCACCACAGCGAGGCACAGGGATTAATGTGGAGGTTTGGTTTGTGGATGGATACCGCATTTGCATCTCCACCCAGTTAACAGGGGCACCATAGTGGGCTTCACATAACCCAGTTATTTGGTTATATGGTTACCACCCAGCATAGTAAATGGTTTCTTAAGTTACAGGAAACTATTTGGCTTATCATTCTATGTAGAGCCACCTAATGTGAAAAGAAAAGTAATAAATAATGACAGGAAGGATGGAAGAAATAAGACAATGGGACAAACAGAAAAAGAATGATAGACATTAAGAAAAAAATAAGCAGCACTGCATCAGGTGAGTGGATGATAGGCATCCCCACCTACCACCATTAGAGGAGTACAGGTAAATGATGAATGGATGGTTAAATTCACCCCCACCCCCACCCCACCTTGGGAAGGACAGGAAATTCTAACCCAATTTGGTAAGAGTGGGAAATCATATTGCCCCAGTTTATGAGGTTAAATTAATGCTGTTTGTTTCTGTGCCATTGTTCTTACCCACAAAGCATGGAGAGTGAATTGTTGACAGAGGATAGAAATGAAGCTAATTAGAGAATGATGAGATAAGACTGAGAATGTTAAGAAAAATGAAGCAGATGATAGAGTTGCAAAAAGAATGTTCTCTTGTAAAGTAAGACCTTATAAATCAGTATGTTCTGCAAAATATCACGGTTTCTTTCATACAGATGGTGCTGTATTTAAGGAAAACTGGCAAATCAGCTTACTGGTACAAATGAAACTATAAGAGACTTTTATATATATATATATATACACAGGGTGTCCCTGGAGTTAGGTCAAAAACTTTGAGAAATGACAGATGAGAGAATTCTAAGCAAAAAATGTTATATGAACATGTGTCCAAATCTCAGCCGTTACGGAGCTACAATAATATTACTGATGACCTTATGGGCGAAAATGGTCTCCTTCATAATTCGCCCATAAGGTTATCAGTAACTGTAGCTCCGTAACGGTTGGGATTTGGACACATGTTCATATAACATTTTTTCCTTAGAATTCCTTCCTGTATCATTTCCCAAAGTTTTTGACTTAACTCCCGGGACACCCTGTATATATATATATATATATATATATATATATATATATACACAGTGAGTCCTCGATATACGAAAGGGATAGGGACTAAAAAAAACTTTTGTAATTCGAAATTTCGTATATCGGAACGATTTTCCCCATTGGAATATACGTATAAATGAGGGGATGACCCCCTTGGACCCCCGCCTAAACTTTTCCCCCCCCTCTATTAAGAAGTAAGCAATACCTGTGTACGATTGTAGAGAAGGAGGTGGCCATATTCTTGTACATCTCCCTTTTCTTCATCACAGTCCCAGTGGTAGAAACAGCAAGGCCTAAAGCACGCCCAATCTCCGAGACTCCCTGCCCCTCCTCATGGGGTCTTATAATTTCCAATTTCCTTTCCAGAATTAGAGTACGGTGCTGCTGCTGCTTTGCAGTGGGCTCCCCCAATGCTGGAGATGATGCAGGGCACTTGGGAGGCATGGCAAAACAATACGAAAAGGTGAAGGGCTGCGAAAATATCCTCACGTACAGCGAGGCTGTGAGGAGAGAAGGGACGTGGAATCAACTGAGAAGCGTGCAAAAATTTGTTTACCAGAGAGGGGTTAGTTTGTTTTCTCTCGGCAAGCGAGTGCAGCGCTATACACCGCGCTCATTTTGAATTTTTCATACAGTATTCCATTAACCCCTTCATAGCTGCCGGCCTTGAACAACACTTCACTGTTTCGGCGTCAGTAATGTTGAGTTAGGTGCGTTATAAAAAACTGCGAACAGTTACGGGAAGGGAACGAAGGTCACTGGTGTGTTTACACGACCCTACTCTACCATCCCATCGGTCAGGCGTTCTCTTCACTCCAGATGTATTCGCCGATGTTTACATGCTTATATTACATGCGCCCTAATTTTGAGTAAGTTTCTTTCAGCAAGAGAACATAATTTACCACCCTCAAAATAGTCAGAATAATATAGAAGACAAACTAGAGGAATATGAACTGAATTGGTAAGGTCTTTAGGCTGTATGCTTACAGTACATGAAAGATTATGGGTTTTACAATTTTAAGAGACAATATGGAACAAAAATGTTTGCAAATCAGAAAAAAATTACTCTTTCATCCCACATGTTCTCGTAGGTTAGCATTCAATTCCACATTCTTCGTTTGGTATCACTCTTCCCAATATATTTCGGACCGACTGAGCACAGTTATTTCTGCTCCTAAGAGTTAGTGTACATTTACTGCTCATGCTTTTGTTTGTTTTTATGTGTATGTATGAGAGAGGACTGATACAAACAATAATGTATTCAATTATCGCTTTCATAGCTGCTGGCCCTGAACAATGCCTTACTTTACTGGTGTCAGTGACGTTGAGTTAGGGTGAGCTATAAAAAACTGCGAGCATTTATGGGAAGGGAACGAGGGTCACTGGTGTGTTTACACGACTCTACTCTACCACCTCAAGCCGTCTGGTGTTCAGAGCTCACTTCGTCCCAGATGTTTTCGCTGATGTTTACATGCTGATGTAACAGGCATCCTAATTTTATTAATTCTTACACGAATCATAGCAAATCACATGATAGGTTTAGGGGGAAAAATAATAATAAACAAAAAGGCCAGGTGTGCCAGACGAGTCTTTTCACATATGTAAGAAAAAGAAATTGATTTGAGAACTTTCAAAAAATGGTCCCAGGGCCGACCACGGGCGCACTCAAATATCTGAACCCACAGCCACTGAGGGGGCTAAACATACGTTTTACTTTAAGCTGTAAAAGCACCTTACCAAATCAGTTCTTCCTGATAGTCTGTTATATTTTTCAGATTATTTCTGGGTTGGTAAATACAGTAAACGTTCCTTATTAAATCTGTTTCCCCGTCATTTTTAGCTGTTCTGGTGTGACAACTCATGTTTATTTCGTTAACATAATGGCAGATAGGACTGTTCTTCCCTAAGTGTTTAATTAAACCTGGCCTAACCAAGCTTATATGTATCTAATAATTTTAACCTAACCTAACCTCCAGTTGGGAAATTAGGAAACGATATCCACCTTTGAGCACGTTGAGTTTCTTCCACTGTGCTGAAAACGATCATAGGGGAAAGTGACAATAATAACAGGAAGGAAATTTTTCAGCAAGAAAAAGTAATTTGCCAAACTGAAAGTTGTCAGAAAAGTACAGAAACAAGCTGGAGGATTATGAATTGAATTGGTAAGGTCTTTCTGCTGCTTCAAGTGTACAATGAAAGACACAAGTATCTTCCCAAAGTCTGACGAATATAGTGTGGAAAAATCGAACCATTTGAAACACGCACTAGTAGAGACAGGGTTTTCATTGTATTTTGCTTGGTGTAAATTTTCTTCAGACTGACCTGGGATGATAGTTGTGTCTTTCATTGTACATTTACCGGTAAATAAATCAATCTAACAGTACTTGTGTTTTGTTTCCACCAGAGTAATTGTGATTTCAGACTATTCAGGCACTTCTTCACACCATATAGTCTGGATAATCGGGCTATCTCTATTTCCTTTCGTATTGAGTATCGATTTTCATATCATCGAGACATATATTTTCGTACTGTAGAATTTGTCCTATATTAATCGCTTTAGTACCATCGAAAATTCGTACTTCGGGTTTTTGTATTTCAAAGACTCACTGTATATATATATATATATATATATATATATATACACAGTAGACCCTAGTTATCTGCAGGGGTTAGGTTCCAGAGACCCCCGTGGAAGGCAAATTCCGCGAATACTCAAGTCATCATCACAAAATGGCATATTATTTCCACATAAGCTAAGCACATCCCTAAAAAAATAAAAACATACTTAAAAATATTACAAATACTTATTAACACTCACCAAAAGACTGTGTTCTCTTCATAACCTTTGTACAGTGAGGACGATTGCTGTATGATGATGATGATTGCTGTATAGATGACAGTGATTGCTGTATGGTGACAACGATGATTGTAGTGCAGTTCCTACAATGCCAATGTGGTGAGGCAACGAGATGTGTGGCAGCACTGTAAGTTAGCTGTGAGTCTAGTCTGACCCTTCTGACAGGATGCCAGATAACACCTTATGCTCTCCCTTTGGCATAGAAGGAATGCTTTTATCCTTTACTTGTGTCTTGGGAACCATTTTTCACTTACACAATGAAGTACAATAGAGTTGTAAACACGAGAAGGGTGACGACAACTTAAGTAACGAACTGATTGGTGTTTACAATAAGACTGGCGGAGTGGCGGGAATGCCTGTGGGTGCGGGTATGCTAACTGTAGCAACAAAAGAAGTGCGCATTGCGTGCCAATTTCAAATTAAATTAGAGTGTATTGTACAATATTAAAATAAGTTTGATATGCGGAAACTTAAATCCGCGGATGCAAATTTCACGGATAAAAAGGTTCTACTGTATGTATATATATATATATATATATATATATATATATATATATATATATATAATATATATATATATAATATATATATATATAATATATATATAGATATATATATATATATATATATATATATATATATATATATATATATATGTATATATATATATATATATATATATATATATATATATATATATATATATATATACTGTATATATTGTCACGGGGTTTTTAAAATATCACGGTGTTTTTAAAATAAATGCTATGTATTATTTAATTGATAATAATATTCAGTAATATTAAAGAGCAGGGACAATGATTGTCTTGCTACATCAAGCAACGATTCTCTAAGAACGAGAATTGATAAACTTTCTCAACAGTACACAGCAGAGACTAATTACTCACAATTGCTGAATTACTGTACTGTTAGCCTCTGGAGAAAGTTACTTCACCCCTGACAATAAATAACTAATACTAACATCAGGTTCTTGCCGATGCTTAAACTCCTAGGTGGCACAACGGATATTAAGTTAATACAACAAGACTGGTCTAAGTACCAGTTATGAATAGTAAAACGTCTATGCAAGCTAGGAGCTATATGGGAAATAAGCTTGATTTGGAGAAATGAAACAAGATTTTACTTTACATTAAGCTCAAGAAAAAGAACTGTTAAATTTATTGATTACAAAAAATAAATTTAACGTTACATTTCAAATCAAATCAATGAGACCGCACTCACTCACTCACGCAAAAGCTAAATCCTTACGCCTAGAAAAAAACACCTTAATTAAACTCTTAAGACTAGGGAAAACAAGAAGGAAATACTATAGTCGATGAATGCTGCGTATCACCCAAGCTGAACTAAGGATGGGAGTACTGAAGAACTGTGAAGTGGAGTTTGGGTACTAGCTGACCTCTCACACTGCTGGCACAGGACCACTCTCCGTCACAGCAACAACTGGACTGAGTAAGTCGTGGGAACAAAAGGGGGAGCAGTAGGCCGCATTTTCTAACGGTCGAGGCAAGCAGGGGCGAACAATAAAGAAACAATAGTATCGCTCAGTACAGCACTTAGTGACGTGCATTAAATCGGTCACTTTTGGAAACAGTGACGAATGTTTTGAAAAGTATACCCCGAAATGGAGAGAGAAACGGTTAACTGAGCGATACACAGTGAGTTTTCCACTAATAGTTCGTGGCTTCTCACAAAAGGGGAATGTCGTGAATATGATTCGTGACATTACGCCCCTACAAAATTAAATTTTTTCCTTATGGGAAAAAATTTGTGGATATATATATATATATATATATATATATGTACACATCCTAACTCAGTCACACAAAATTCACACTGTGGTGTGTGTGCTATCCTGCTACAGGAGAAAGTCACAGTCGCCAGTGAGCGAAAAAACCTCGTATTTACGTTAATAGAAGCAAGCTTGAGGGAAAAACTCCGTGACGACGGTGAAAATCCTGTACTCAGGTCAACTGAGCGAAAATTCGCTACATTTACACTGACAACTAATTGTTGTGTAGCGTGGTGTATGTAATACACGGTGTAGGTGTGACAGTTGTAGTGTGACTGTACCTACGTGTAAAATGACACAGTAAATAATAATATGGCGACGACGAAGGCAGAGGAGAAGAGGCGGCAGCATGCGGCAGACGATCAGCTGGTCCGCACAGCAAAACTGCTACACCCATTGCTGAACCTGCAAAACCAATTGAGGTGGAGCATCAAAAGTGTCAGTGAGACAAAATTTTATTATGTTACAATTACTCTCTCTGCCTAGCAGTCAGTGCTACGACGTACATTTGAGGTCGCCATTAATTATAGCACACGATTATGGTCGGCAAGTTGAGAATCCTTGTGCAAACTCGGGTCTTCCATAGCCTCGAACTGCACACGGGTCCTCAACCTTTATTCCTAAATTTCCGACAGAGGATGCCTATCCTGGTGAAATATTATTCGCCCATCACCAACTAAAATAGAAAATGGGGGAGGAAGTGCCTTAACCTACAGTACTTATATTAGTATCGGAGAGCTGAGAATCCTTGTGCAAACTTGGGTCTTCCATAGCCTCAAGTCGCCCCTGCGGAGTTCTCACTTCCCCCTTAACCTACAGTGCTTATATTAGTATCGGGAAGCTGAGAATCCTTGTGCAAACTCGGGTCTTCCATAGCCTCAAGTCGCCTCTGCAGAGTTCTCACTTCCCCCTTAACCTACAGTACACGTGTATGTACAGGCCCTGGACATACTGTGTCCTGTGGGGCCAACAAGTGAGACGTCAGGTCTACACTTTTGACTGGGAACCAGGCTGGTCCTTGGATTACTCAAATAAAAGTTGGAAACCCTGGTGAAATATTATTTGCCTAGTCTTCTCCCTTAACTTAAGGTACATAATATGTATGTACAGGCCCTGGACATAATGTGTCCTGTGGGGCCAATGGGCGAGACGTCAGGTTTGCACCCACTTCACCACTACCCTGTCTCTCAACTGTCTCAGAGATTACGGGTGTGGTTACAAATGGCACAGGAAGGGCATGTCCCTGATTAGTGGTGATACTTTGGCACAAACTGCAGGAACGAACAAAACTATCTATATCTCGTCCCATCCCTGGCCAGAAAAAGTCAGCTCGGATACGGCCCTGGGTCTTCCTTTTCCCCATGTGACCTCCTGAGGCTGAACAATGACCCCATTGTAACACTGCTGGGCGGTACTTGGCGGGAACGACAAACTGCAGTCGAACCTCGCCCTCGGGTTTTCGTGACTCACGGTAGAGCCGTCCTTGTTTGCGAAGGAACTTGGCTCGACCTCCCCGTGAATACTTAATCACTCGACCCTTTTGTTTGTTCCGCACGGCAGCAAGTGTCGGGTCAGAATGTTGTTCTTGCACAACAAGTTGACTACACATCAGATCTTGCGGCGATTCAATGACCACTGGGGTGACACAGTCTGGAGCCTCAACCATGGCTCGTGTTACCGCAGCAGCCGAAGTCTGAGTAGCGTCATCGGAGCAACTATCCTTGACTCCTTGAATATTGCCTACTATAAGGTCAAATAGAGGCTCTGGCATGACAACTACAAGTGTCGTACCAGTATAAAATTGAGATGCCACCTGGATACATGCCTCAGGGAACAATCTCACTGATCCATCAATAAGGTTTGCATGGATCTGTCGACCTGTATACTGCTCAGGCCAAACTAGACTCTGCTTGACAGAGCAACCTGAGGAACCATTGTCTCTCAGGACCTTCACAGGAATGTCTCCCACAAACCCTGGCTGAACCAGGAAGGTACTGTCACCTGTGGGAGGGCCTGTGGAGGAAGCAGCTAGCCACTCATGAGGCTGCTGAATTGATGCGGCAAACATTGTGCCTTGAGGATTATATACTTGGGAAGATGGAACATTGGCCATCTGTGGAGGGGGGTTCACTGTCACTGTGGGACTAGTGAACTGTGGGGAAGTACCCATACTGGTAGGGACGTGACCACCGTGCTGCTGCTGAGGAATGAAGGCTGCATTCGCTTCCTGCCTCTTTTGAGCTGGTGGTGAAAAAGTTTGTCCCGACGGTCGGTTGCGTGGCTGATACTGCTGCTGATTAGGGTACCTGTTGTACCTCTTCCACTCAGGTTTCTGAGTGTTTTGTCCCTGGTCCTTCCACTGCGGTTTTGGACCTTGGCCATTATTCTGAGAACGGCCTTGGTGCTGGGATTCAGTCTGAGACGGCTTCCCAGACTTGACAGTATCTTTTCTGCTCCAGGTGTTTTGCTTACGAGTTTGATACCCGTATGCAGTAAAGAATGCTTCAGCCTTTTCTGCCATTTGGCTGGCATCTTTCACCTGGCAGATCTTAAGCTGTGCTATGAGCTCAGCAGGCCACGACCTCTCTAGCTGTGTACGCAGCATAAGGTCAATTATCCCCTCACGCGTGGAAGGAGTTTCATCTTTCTCCATCCACTCATTTAAGTAAGCTGTGAGACGATCAAGGAACTGAACAGCTGTCTCCTTGTCTTGGAGACGAGCTCGCATGAACTGAACTTTGGCGTCGTCTACTGTGAGACCATACGCCTTAATGAGTGCAGCTTTCATCATCTCATATGTGAGATTGTCTCCACGAATTATGTGGAGAATATCGAGGGCAGGGACCTCAAATAGGCTAAGAAACTGAAGCCGCTTAGCTGCCTCATCCAGTTGATACATGTCTGCCATGTCCTCAAAACGAGCTATGTACGGCTCGATTCGCTCACTTTCCTTGTATGAAGGAAGCTTGATGCGTGGGGTCGCCAGGACATGTGCAGGGAGAACGCTCGTGGAGCTTGGACCAACTGCACCAGACGTGTCTGAAGCCAAGGAATCTCGCTTGAGCTTCAGCACTTCAAGTTCATGTTTTTCACGTGCCTCATGTTCGGCATGTTCGTGCTCTCGTTCTCTCTCGCGTTGTTGTAACTCGTATTGACGTTCTCTCTCTCGTTCCTCACGCTGTTCTCGCTCATGTTCTAGATCGAGTTCGCGCTGTTTCTGCTCGTGTTCGCGCTGTTCTCGCTCGTATTCGCGCTGTTCTCGCTCGTATTCGCGCTGTTCTCGCTCGCATTCGCGCTGAATCTTACGCTCTTCACGGGCATCATTCTCGCGCTGCTGCTCCTGATTATGCCGTGAGAGTATATACTCTTTAATTTCGGTTGGGTCTGTAAGACCCATATCTTTGGCTTCCTGTAAAAATATGGTGGTAGCCATGATGCTAGCTCAATTTACTAAGCAACCCGAAACTGAGCACTGACTGCTTCGCAAACGAATGCTAATGACACAAGTAAAGAGTACAGACACAAGCTAGTGGTGACCAGTCTTATCTAGTTAACTGGCAAAGAATAAATCAAAAATGTAAATGGGAAGACTCAATAATAAACACAATGGGTACGGCGACTTCCCAGGAGCGAATAAAATTGTCTGGCGTTACCAAGAATAAACTAGAGTTAAGTACTCTATTGATTAATAAAACAAAAATTCACTTTCTAAATCAACGGTAACCACCAGTAAACTTGTGCCTATAAACTTTAATGATAAATTCCTAAATATGAACGAGTGAGCACTATCTCGTGAATAGCTTTATAGCTAGGAGTTAATATCCTGGAATGAGGTCGCCAATTGTCACGGGATTTTTAAAATATCACGGTGTTTTTAAAATAAATGCTTAAATATTATTTAATTGATAATAATATTCAATAATATTGAAGAGCAGAGACAATGATTGTCTTGCTACATCAAGCAACGATTACTTTACGCTGGCTTGTGCACGATTCTCTAAGAACGAGAATTTATAAACTTTCTCAACAGTACACAGAAGAGACTAATTACTCAAAATGCTGAATTAGTACTGTTAGCCTCTGGAGAAAGTTACTTCACCCCTGACAATAAATAACTAATACTAACATCAGGTTCTTGCCGATGCTTAAACTCCTAGGTGGCACAACGGATATTAAGTTAATACAACAAGACTGGTCTAAGTACCAGTTATGAATAGTAAAACGTCTATGCAAGCTAGGAGCTATGTGGGAAATAAGCTTAATTTGGAGAAATGAAACAAGATTTTACTTTACATTAAGCTCAAGAAAAAGAACTGTTAAATTTATTGATTACAAAAAATAAATTTAACTTTACATTTCAAATCAAATCAATGAGACCGCACTCACTCACTCACGCAAAAGCTAAATCCTTACGCCTAGAAAAAAAACACCTTAATTAAACTCTTAAGACTAGGGAAAACAAGAAGGAAATACTATAGTCGATGAATGCTGCGTATCACCCAAGCTGAACTAAGGATGGGAGTACTGAAGAACTGTGAAGTGGAGTTTGGGTACTAGCTGACCTCTCACACTGCTGGCACAGGACCTCTCTCCGTCACAGCAACAACTGGATTGAGTAAGTCGTGGGAACAAAAGGGGGAGCAGTAGGCCGCATTTTCTAACGGTCGAGGCAAGCAGGGGCGAACAATAAAGAAACAATAGTATCGCTCAGTACAGCACTTAGTGATGTGCATTAAATCGGTCACTTTTGGAAACAGTGACGAATGTTTTGGAAAGTATACCCCGAAATGGAGAGAGTAACGGTTAACTGAGCGATACACAGTGAGTTTTCCACTAATAGTTCGTGGCTTCTCACAAAAGGGGAATGTCGCGAATTTGATTCGTGCCATATATATCATCATCATCATCATCATCAACAGTTTGAGTATCCACAGCAGGACAGGCCTATCCCAACCAAAGTCGGGACGATACAGCCAATGTGTCTCTACCAAGTGGCTTAGGCTGTTTGGTAGAGATTGTATGTAGGGTGAGAAGTGCTTGTAAGTGTAACTGTAGTGTTCAAGTGGCTTTGGGTGTGTGTGTAGTCCGTGAACCAAGTGTAATCGGCCCGCACAAGCCGACTGGTGCAAGCATACTTTATAGTAAGCGACACTGGTTCAACCACAGCACCCCTTGTGTCCGCCAATGTGGTACATGGCTGGGTGAACACTCCCAAAGTTTATTACCCTGGCGGGGCGCAAACCCTGGTCCACCCGTGTACGAAATGCACACTCTACCACTGTACCACTTATATATATATATATATATATATACAATCCTTGAGTACCGCTGGCAATAGGGACTGGACAAGGACTGTGGTACCCAAATCCGCATCACTCAGACAATATGTTTACATGTATAATGGTACAATGTGTTCTGGCAACTTTCCAAAACTCTCACTTTTACCCCATCTTACCACCTAACCCCACGTAAATTACCCCCACCATCAGGTAAAACATTGAAAGAGATATAACTGTTGTAATTAAAAACAACAATGGTATTAAAAATTGCATTAACAAAAATAAAAGTTGGGATGGGTACCCTTTTGTTGATACGTAGCTCCCCGGTATTTTCCTCCCATCCCCCAACCCCAATGTTGTTGTCAAAGTTTCGCCTTCTCTCATATCATGTGGCTTTCAGGAGAGACCTTAGGCCATATGGTCAGACAAAAATTTATGGGTCTGGCAGTTTTAGAGTACGAAATAGAACGAAAATTTGTGCTAACAAGAAAAAATTACTTTAATCCGTGTGTTCTCGTGAGTTAGCGTTCAGTTTCACATTTTTCGTTTGATATTGCATTTCCCAATGCATTTCTGATAAACTAAACATATGGCTAAACTGCTCAATCAGTTCGAAATGTGTTGGGAAGAGCGATACCGAACGAAGAGTAATGTGTTGGGAAGAGCGATACCGAACGAAGAATGTGAAACGGAACGCTAACTCAGGAGGACACATGGATGAAAGAGTACCTTTTTTCTGGTTTGCAAACATTTTCGCTCCATTTTGTTCCCTAAAACAGCCAGACCCGTAAATTTTAGTCTAACTATACAGCCTAATGTCTCTCCCAAAGGCCACATGATACGAGAAGGCGAAACTTTGACAACAACTTTGGGGTTGGGGGGCAGGAGTAAAATACTGTGGAGCTACGTATCAACAAAAGGGTACTCAGTGGAGGTGGTGTTGACCCAGTCCAACTTCTGTTTTTGTTAATGCCATTTTTAATACCACTGATGTTTTTAAATACAACAGTTATATCTCTTTCAGTGTTTTACCTGATGGTGCATATAGGTGGAGGTAAATACGTGGGGTAAGATGGTAAAAGGGGGTAAAAGTGAGAGTTTGCTTTCTCTGACGCTCCACATAACGCCCTATAAGCTTCTCAGTCAGTTTCAGGACAACATATAAACCTTCACAGCTGCCAGGATTGCATCACTTCCTACGCACGATCTTTATCTTCTCCCTCTCCTTCCAAATCGTTATGATGGTGCTTTCTTTTATGCTATGGTTTTTCTTTTTTTCTTTTGCCATTTAGGTATTTGTACGCTTAAAGCAGTGGAAGAACCTTACCAATTCAGTTCATATTCCTCCAGTTTGTTTTCTGTATTTTTCTGACGATTTTCAGGGTGGTAAATTACCTTTTCCTGCTGAAAAATTTCCCACTTTTTATCATCCCGTTCCTTAAGCCATAACATGATTGTCTTGATGTACTCAAAGGTGATTTTCGTCTCCCAACTTCCCAACTGGATGCTACGTTAGGTTAGGTTAAATTATAAGGTATAGTTAAGCTAGGTTAGGTCAAGTTTAAACACTTAGGTTAGGACAGGGCCTAATTTCGCCGTAACCCTGATGTGTCAAACAAGTTGACAGCGGAATACAGCTTAAAACGACGGGGGAAACGGATTTAGTATGAAACGTTTATTTACCTCCCAGAAGTAATCCGACAAACATAAGACTATCAGGAAGAAGAACGAAGAATGTGAAACTGAATGCTCACTTACACGAGCAGAAGTATTTTGTGTGTGTGTGTGTGTGTGTGTGTGTGTGTGTGTGATTAGCAAACATTTTCGTTCAGTTTCGTCTCCTAAAACTCGAAACCCATATGACTGTGAGGTAGAGTCTGTGAGACGCGAGAAAGGATTTGATAGCCGTATGCTCAGTCGGTCCTAAATGTGTTGGGAAGCACGAAACCGAACGAAAAATGTGGAACTGAACGCTAACAAGAACACATAGACGAAAGTATTTTTTTCTAATTAGCAAACATTTTCGTTCCATTTCGTCCCCTAAAACTGCGAAACCCATCATGAGTGTGGGGTGGAACTAGGTGGAGCATGAGAAAGGATTGATAACAGTATGCTCAGTTAGTTGGAAGTGTTGGGAAGCATTAAATCGAACGAAGAATGTGGAACTGAACGCTTCGATAACACATGGACGAAAGAGTAGCTTTTCCTCTAATTAGCAAACATTTTCGTTCCATTTCGTTCCTTAAAACTGCAAAATCCATGATAATTGTGGGTAAGAACTAGATGAGGCATGAGAAAGGACTGATAACCATATGCCCAGTTGGTCCAAAATGTGTTGGGAAGCATGAAATCAAACGAAGAATGTGGAATTGAACTGTAACTTACGAGAACGCAAGACTTTTTTTTTTTTTTTTTTGATTAGCATACATTGTCGTTCCATTTTGTCCCCTGAAATTGCCGAAACCCATAAATTTCGTCAAACCGTTCGGCCTTGAGTTTGCCCAGAAAACATATTTCCATTCTGTATTCGTATTCATAAAAACCACAAGGAACCCCCAGCCAGGAACAATGCTTGCCCATTCGTTTCAAAACTAACCATAGGTTTTTCACGAAAATATACCCACTGTGCTTCCCAGGCAAAATTTCAGCAACCTAACTTACCCTAACCTATCCCATCTCACTAGGGCTGTTTGGCTGAGGTGGCTGGCTGTGGTACTGAGATAAATACCCATACAGAATGGAAATATACACCCAGGAAATGTACCCAGAGTTTAGAGGGTGACGTCATAGCGCGCAGCTTTCAAATTTCGTCCCCAGGCCAGCTGACTTCCCACGTGAACTCGAGTTTTTCCGCGTGTTGACATGACTTGTCTCATTATGCTGACCGCGTTAGAACAAAAACGTGTTACTCAACCACGTGTTACTTACGGATTGAGTGTATATATATATATATATATATATATATATATACAGTACCCTCGCGTTCAGCACGGTAATATTGTCATGCATGGGTCACGCGTTGGACCAAAAACGTGTTGGACTAACAAGAGAGCTTATGGGGAAAAATGAATCATGTCAGCAACCCTCGGAAAAATCACCCTAAATACCTACCATATACGTATACATATATTGGTACTATTGTAATTATAATAAATGGTACTGTGCTATGAATGATAACTAACCTTTTAGGATAGTGTTGGTGGGCTTGCTGGGAATGGAAGGTGGTATCCAAGGCTGTAGGTAGTCCTACTGGGTCCCCAGAGGATGGCTGCTGGCGTCACTAGCGGGTAATGGCTGTTGCTCCTCCTCAACCTCCCTCATAAATCCTTCGAAATCACACTCAGAATCACTATCTTCGTCCACAGCCATGGAAGGTCCTGTTTCTGCCTGTCCTAGCATTGTAATCCTCGGCAAAGTGCATGCTTCTCACACTGTTGCCAGAGCCCCGTCTCGTGACTGTGGAAAGTGATCGCTGTCGCCGACTCGGTAGAGAATAAGGAGAAGCAACTTTGTTTAAAAACTGGTACGCATGCCGATGAGAAGGGTTTCAAAACAATTGATATTTATTCTAAAATATTAATATGTATTCAGTGTCAGGCTAAATGTTCAATGCTGTAGTACGATACATTCTCTGTCGAGTCGCCTGGGTTTTGGTCACACTGTTTTGCCCGTATCCTCGGCAGGAATCCATCCAGATGAATTCCAAATGCCCGTGGTATCGTCGGCAATTTTACCACGTTACCGTTCCGATTTACCATCATATCCTCGGCAGACCTGGTATGAAGTGCCGTGTGATAGCTTTCGGCTGCCAGGATCTTGTCTTAGTTTTTTATTATGATCCTCACGTTGGCTTCATTCATGTCATAGGCCTTGGCAATGTCAACTTTCCCCTCTCCTTTCTTCTTCCACTCAATGCATTCTAGCTTGGTGGTCTGAGGGAGGTGCCGACGCTTCTTGGGGTTCTCAGAAGGCTTCCTAGGCATCGTGAGCAGGGTAAAATGCAGTAACAAGGGCAGAAAATGCAGCAAGATAAAAGCACCTTCCAATACAATTATACGACTGAGTGGCGCTGTGGCGGGAGAAATTTAAACAAAACATCACGTGACACCAGAAGTGTTTTAAATAGGGCGGCATCACGATCACGTCACGATAGCGGGCGGGGAACGCTACTTGATCAGAAGTTTTCATTGGCTGTCATCATCATGGGAATGTCCAGTACGACCGTGTTGGACCGGGGGTGATCGTGCTAGAGTGAACTCCGCGGATTTCGCCCACTTCTCGGAGCTCTGTGCGTGTTATGCTGACACACTCGTGTTGCAGTAATTAAATCGTATTAAATAATAGTAATTAATTGCTCTCTGTGCTGGACCCGAATCGTGCTGGACTAATGCGTGTTGGACGCGAGGGTACTGTATATATATATATATATATATATATATGTATATCTATTTACAGTCCGACCTTGCATTAGGCAAATATCACGTTACAGGGGCTCTTGAAAACCCCTATTTCCTTCCGCACCCCTGCCCAAAGTCCACTCCCCCCTCCCCCCTTGTTGTGTCGTGCAAAATTCTTTTATACTCCCAATATTAACCTCCTAGAAAGCATTAATATAGTTCAAAAAATACATTAGGTCAATAGGACTTTCTTGTTTATTGTACCTTGTGTGATGAGAAGAGCAGACACACGTCACTGGAGATGAGGTAGAGTGAAAGAACGCACACTAAAATCCTTCGTAACACGAGGCAAGCTGAGGAGGATGGTGTGGGTAGGAGTGGGCCGAGTGGGGAACGTGGGAGGCGGGAGGTAGGTAGGGGGTTCCTGATTGGTTGGGTGGCTAGGAGAGCGAGATAGGTGAAGCGTGATTGACAGGTGATGACGTCAAGTATTGTGAGGCTGCGCGACGCACACCACGTTATAGCCCTCCCGGTTCAAATTACTGCATTATTCCAACAGTGTCCGCATTAGAATGTTCATTTCCTTCTCCAGAATTGTGCTGCATTAGAGCAGTATCGCGTTTGAGCAAACTGCGTTAGGGGAGGACAGACTGTGTGTATATATATATATATATATATATATATATAATATAAAATACAGTGGTCTTGATATAAAAAAAAAGGTATAATAATAAGCCAGATTTAATGAGGACATACTGTGCTAGGACTATCTCCCTAAGGACTTGTTGATGGAGTTAGAGAGGGGGTTATGAAATGGTACCAGAAACACTGAAGATGGTATGATTGTAGAATTTGGCTTTCCCTGAGACATGATAGCATGCACCATTGTGTTTAAGAAGAATAACAGTATATTAATGACTTCTGATGGCCGAATGGGTTAAGGCACTGCAGCCTGATGGGGTCTGCAAGGTTTTACATTTGAGGAGTGGTTAGGGTTTATTAATAAAGCTACATTATGCCATTTAGAAGTAAGGGTGGCTGGTCACCCTTGCCTTCAGTGTTTGAACTGATTAACCTGATCCCAATCCCAGGCACTCCTGAAGGGGCAGAAGAGGATATGATGATGGATGAATGGATGGGTGGACAGTACACTGGTAACATTTCTGTCAGGAGGTAACAAAAGCCAGATAGACTATGCTCATTTTAGGAGGGACAGGAAGTTAATAAGGGATTAGAAACTTATTCCTGACAAGGAATATATTCCACAGCACAAATTGATAATCTGCAACTCAGGCTGAGCAGATGAAGTGTAAAGAAAATGTTTGCATGTGGAAGGCAGAAAGATCTGTCCATCTATCTGTCTATCTGTTTATCTATAGCCAGACACCATAATCCCATAAGGGGTGATGGTTTGTCATTGAGTTGTTTTACAGGGAGGGGCACTATCCTTCCACCAACCCACTTGTTGACACGTATGGAACACATATGGGTAGATTACAGTATGTGGTTACCACCAAGCATTGTAAATGGTTTCCAGGCTTGCAGAAAACCATTAGGCTTGTCACTCAGTGTGAAGCCACCTGAAAAGGGAAGAAAAGTAATAAAAAGTGACAGGAAAGATGAGAGAACTAGGAAGAGAAGAAGATGGACAGAAAAAGAATGATGAAGGTAAAGGAAGAAGTAGGCAGCACTACTGCAGATATGTGGATGATGGTTGCCACCACCTACCACAATGGAAGGAAGGTATGGAAGTTATTAAAAAATAAAAAAAAACAAAAAAAAAAGTCGAAGAAAGTTTTCTAGCTGCAGTTGCAGAAAATGACTGATAAAAGTACTGTACTGAATTGTATAGTACAGTACACTCAGTTATCTGTTGTCATAACATCCGGCCCAGTGCAATATCCAGCACTGCTGGCTCTGCTCTGCTAAGGAAATATGTGGCAAAATTATGCCATATCCAGTGCCTCAGCGGGATGTAACTGGCAGTTCTGTGCAGTATGCGGCATCGAGGCGTATCAACCAGCTTGTAATCAGTAGCCAACTGGCGCTGTGTTACCATGCCATACAGTCACTGCTCACAATGCACAACCCAAGTGCGAGGAACTCACATAATATGGAAGACAAAATTTGAGGCCAAAAAAATGGTCACAATCTGAAAATGATAGACACAATGCAGGTGGAGGAAGCTGGCCATTTTTTTGAAAACCATACTGCGCTGCGATGATAGAGAGAACGCGGCCAGACCCCCAAAATTATGGTTCAAACAGTCATAATGCAGAAAAACGGGCCATAATGCAGTGGGAACAGACATAACACGGCCAGTGGTAGTCATAGCGTGGGTTGTATCAGCCAATGATGTATGGCTGTCATGTGTCTGTGCGGAGTGTTGTCATGGGCCACTGAGCATTTCCGCCCCAGCTGAACCTACCCTCTTCCCCCGGTCTGGGTGTACATGTGCTGTGTGTGATCTTTGCCCTTTTTTTTTTGGCCAGGGAACTCCACCTCCCGCCAGCAAGCACACAACCTCTTTCATTCAAGGCGGGGAATCCTCTAGTGTTTGTATGTAATGAAGTCTTTATTAGTCAGGTAAATGTCCTGAAAAAAAAAAAAAAAAAAAATTGCCCAAAAGGTGAACTCAAGGCAATTTTGTTTGCCATGAAGCCCGTTTACATGTAAACACATGGCCCTATAACATGGAATTTTCATAAAGTGGGAGTTTCAGGGTACAGTATTCCTGCATTACGCGAGTGGTGGCTGTATTATTATTTTGTTGTATTTTATACCTAGTTCTCATCTTTTACGTATGGGAAAGTTTTTAGGATAGAGGGTCAAGACAGATAGTGACACAAAATCATGCTCACTGCCGAATGTTGAGGTGATTGGGGATACTATGCAATATCCAGCCTTGCACGTTGTTTGGTGTTGAACCTGGCTGAATTACAATGGATAATTGAGAGTTTAGTGTAAGTATTAATGTTAATGATTGCTTGGATTGTCTAAAGCAGGATATACTAAAGGCCACAGATATATCTGTGGCTGTATGAAAGGAGTCCCTAGACATTTAGTGACTTAGTGATAGAATGATGAAGTGGAAGCAGCAGTTGGAGATAAGTAGTGTAAGGAATGGAAGAAAAGTTGAGATAAGGAGTTGTACTTGGTTGCCAAGTGCAGGGCTAGGGCTGAGGTATAAAATTCACTAGAGCACAAAAATAATAATTATGTAAATGACCATAAAGAAAGTGTTGAGATATTTATGATAGCCAAGTGAATGGTACAGGTAAATCAGATAGTAATTGGTGATCAGCTGGTTTTGAATGATGCAGGAATCTTGGCTATTGCAAGTGAAGATTTAAAAAGAACAGGGAATGAACACTACAACTGTTTGCTGAATGAAGACTTAGAGTGGGACAGAGATGGTCTTAACACTACTGAGTCAGTGCAAACACTTCCACCTGAGATTAGAGAGGAGGCAGTGAGGAGCACAGCTGGAAGGATGAAGATGGGTAAGGAGACTGATGTATTGGAAATTGTGGCTGAGTTTCTCAGAGCAGCTGGTATTGTGTCAGAATGGTAACTGAGTTGCTCTATGTAATTGTTTAGGAAGAAACAGTTCCTGAAAATTCATTGAATACTGTAGTATGATTGTGACTATATACAGAGGTTCAGTGATGCAAGGGTGAGGAGTAATTACAGAGAGTTGAAACTGGTAGGTCAGATAGTAAAGGTTGTGAAAAGGGGTCATTAGAGTATAGTAAGAGAAAAAATGAGTGTAGCTAGATGTAATGCAGTTTGGTGTTGTGCTACGAAGAGGTATAATTGATGTAATATTGTCTAACAGTGGCAGGAGAGATGTATCAAAAATAAGAAAAAGCTGAACAGGCAGCCTCTGTTATCCAAAGTGGTTAAATAAAGTTAGTTCGATAGTGATTTTTTTGGATTTGAAGAGGTTTTAACATGGGTTATGTGGGTTTTATCAAGTGGCCATAGAGGTTTACTTTTGTGTAACTAGTCCCCCCCCCCCCCTTCTGCAAACTATATATATGGGTATAATATTGTTGTATATCTGGCTGAGGAGAGTAATAAACAAGATTCCAGCATGCCAGTTTGTTGGCTTGAATGAATAACAGCAACACAAATAATAACCACAGATTATATACAAATATACAGATATACCAATGAGCGTTAATAATTGCTCCCTGAAGAACTTTGGTTTATGAGCCTCAGCCTGCATGTGCCTGGCATGCCCCACTTCAGACTATATATACCTTAAGTTGCGTTCTCACAGATGGTCGTAAAGCTTCGAGTGTGCAGAACTGAACTGCTGCTGAATAATTTGGGTGAGGTAGAGAAGCTTCGAGTCTTATTCAGTGGGAATCTCCGTGACAACCATAACACCTACCTGCCAACTGGGGGTTGCCCGGAGCATTGTCCTGACTTGATGTGGCCCTTTTCTGCTGAAGTCTTTCAGAACGTCTTGTATTGTCTCGTCTGAAATGGTCATCCGTAGGTACCAGTAGCTGAATGTTCCATTTCTTCCCAAGTTGTTGAGTTGGATCTGCTTCCTCATTGACCCCCCATGGTTGAGGATCCTGGAGCTGCACAGAGAACTTTGGGCCTTCCCTGGGTCCGCATCCTCTTCTGCTTTGTGGTGATGACATAACTGGTTGATGTGTCGACACCAGGTGGGTCCTTTTGAAATGGCATGCACATTGACACTCTCTGTGCTGAAGACCTTGGCAGCATCAGCCAGAACCAAACATGGTTGTTTGTTGTGCTTATGTCTACAGTACAAAGCATAGCATGGTGTTCCACATATTGTGACTTGGCAGCTTCCTTTGCTTGTCGTCCTTGAGCGGCATGAGCTGGAGAAGGGCAAAGAGCGTCCAGTTTGTACTGAATCTCATGTGCATTGAGCAGTTTGCTAGGTGAGTAGCCAGAATCTGATGATGTATGTTGGTATTGTAGTGAAAATTCTTGTAGTGCAATCTTTGGCAAGAGTGAAGACTTTTTCAGAGACTGCTTGAATGACTGAACCAAGTGCTCAGCAGCACCATTTGTAGCTGGATTATATGGCATTCGAGTGAGGTGCATAATACTTTCTTCCTGACACGACGCCTGGCATTCCTTAGACAAGAATGTAGGAGCATTGTCTGTAAGCAGTATATGAGGATAACCAAAGTGTGCAAAATTGTCCTCCAGCAAGTCCGTTTCACACCCAGGAAGTTGATGGCATGATCAAGATGAAGTCTGCTCCAAGGTTTCTCTGGTAGCATCCATGGATGGTAAGCTGGCTTTGGTGGCTTTTTCTGGTGTAGAGCACAAGCTGTGTAGGTCCGGCACAGGTGCTTGATGTCATTGTCAATGTGGAGCCAGTATACTGCAGAGTGGGTAAGTTGCTTCATCCACTGCATCCTAAATGACCCAGGTGTATCGTTTGTAATACCTGGCTCTTCAGTCTGTTGGAATTTCAATCCTTGCTCCAAAAAGAAGGCATCCATTTTCGGTAGGAACAAAATCCACCAGTTTTTTGTGATATTGTACATCCTCGGAGTCTGGTATGTTGCCATCCGTCCTTGATGTAGCACATAACCATAGAAATGATTGGATCATTATTGGATTTCACAGCCAACAGTCGTGTATTTATAGGGTTTGCTGTTGGCTAATAACTTGTAGTACAGACCGTATGTACATATGCTAACTGTTCCTCCTCATCAGAAATGGTGTCCTCACCTGCTTGTAGATGGCTGAGTGCATCTTGCCTACTGTGGTCTGCTGTCTTCCTGTACTCGATGCTGTAGGTTTGTTGGCTCAGTGTAAGGGCCCATCAAGCAAGTCTGTTTGCAGCCAGGGCAGGTGTGCCTTTTTAGGACTAATAAGTGAGACCAAGGGTTTTTGGTCTGTGATCAGAACAAATTTACAAGAATTTATGAAATTTCTGTAAGCCATAGATAACTGCTAGGGCCTCTTTCTGAATCTGATTGTAACAGCGGTGTGTATCCATCAGCATTTTGAAGCATAAGCAATTGGACGTTCGGTGCCGTCAGCTTAGCAATGGAACAGCGCTGCTCCAATTCCAACATCGGAAGCATCGCACGAAATGCTAGTCTGCTAGTCAAGGTCAAAATGAGCATAGAACATTATATGCACACAGGATGGCCTTCAGTTGATAGAATACTGTGTGCAGCTTGGCACTCCACCTCTGTGGTGTACCCTTGCTTGTCAGGCAGGTAAGTGGCTTTGTCGGTATAGAAAGATTTGGTATGAACTTTGTAGAATTACGCAGAGCCCAGGAATGAGTGTAGAGTGATGGTGTTGGTTGGTGGCAACATCTTGGGCAATGGCATCCACCTTGTGTCCTTTGGCATTATCATCCTGAGGAAGTGTATGACCCAGGTATTCCACTGATGACTAATGCACACTTCCCCAAGTTGCAGCACAAGCCCTCTCCTGCAAACATTGGAACAGGGTGCAAAGATTCTGAGGATGTTCTTTTGCACTGCCACCACTCAGTGGCGAGGAGAGGGAGAGGACAGCCGGGGACAGTCCCCAGGGCCTGGGCCTGAGTTGGGGGGGGGGGAGGCCTGCACCCTCCAAAATGGTGTTAAGAAGGATAAAAATAAAACATGTATCATATATTAAATGAATGGAGTGCAATTTGCTTATATAAAGTACTGGATGGATACATAACAAATGATTGTAAACTTTAATGTATTCATTTGTTCCCTTCCATTACTAAATAGTATTTCTCAGTTTTCTTTGCATAATATACTATAATTTCCTTGTAGTTATTAGTCCCTTACTGATCAAACTGGTCAGGGACTATAGGTTTGTGTGGTTCCGTTGGTTCATCAGTTCGTTTGTCAGTCCGTCTGCAATTTTGTGCCCACTCTGTAACTTTCACATGCATGGACAGATTTTGATAAAACTTCACACAATTGTTCCCCATACCATGACAGTGTGTCGCACGGGACAACCAGCCATCTGCTCCCAAGGTCAATTACATTTGGATTGTTATCATCCTGTAGGGGACTTTGTATTGCATGGCAATACTGTACTTGATTCACTGGTTATCTTTGTTTTATAGAGGGTGAGGAGGTGCTATGGTGCACCAAGATTCTTTTGAAAGTACTGTACATCAGTAGGCTGTGACATACTGGTTAGGGAGCAGTCTAGCTGTGAGCTAGACTTTGAGTGTAATATATTCAGCACGGATTTCGCGGGGGAGGGAAGGGTGACCCGTTGTCAATACAGTAATCCCTCCAATATTCGATGTAATAGAGCCAAAGGCATGTCCGGGAATTGATTTTGTCTGGATATTGGGCCCCTGCCTCCTGGACTGGTACTTAGCGACCCTAACCCAGCCTAACTTTGAAAGCCACATGAATAACTCGCTACCGGACATGCATAGCACCTATTTAAGACCCTATTCACACTAGTAATGGACATAAAGTATGAATTAAATGAAAAGGAACCAGAGAATGAGGAATTAGAAGTGAGTATTGAGAATATTTAGCAGTGTACAGGGTACTTACTGCACGTCTGTGGCCGGCTCCTCTAAGGCTCTGGCAGTGGTGAAAATGCTCTTGATGCACGTACAGTAATCCAGTGTTGTGCTGCACTTAATTCTTTGCACTGTGAGTTATAATTGTTTAACACTGCACATTCAGTTCTTAATTGCGCCATGCCGGTTTCAACCGCCAGTTTCAACCACCAGTTTCAACCACCAGTTTGCACTCCACACTTAATCCTTTGCACTCTAAATTCTAATTTCTTAACACTGCACAACACTGTAAATTCCTGTGTGGTCTAATGGTGAGGTATTGCAGTTTATTCACTGTTTATTCACAAAAACGAGCATGTGCAGTATCCATTGCGATGAGCATCTACTCACGATGGTACTTAGGCGGTAACTGGGGAGGGGGGGGGAAGGAATGGGCGAAGGGGCTGTGTGTAAACACAGCTGTTCGGAGCCACGTGCTAATTTCAAATTATGGGTGGGATTTTATATATATATATAAGGCCCAGGCCCAAAATGTCTGGGTACTGGAGTGTCCGGTTATTGGGCATCCGGATAATAAAGGGATTACTTTTGCCCTGAGCCTGGTGATGTCTGCCACAGGCCCTGCCACCACTGACTAGAATATCATTTAAGTACACAGCAAATTCTCACAGATCTTTGGTAAGCTGATGTATTATTACTTGGAAATAACCTGGTGTTGAGCTGATGCCAAGAGGCAAATGGGTCTGAAGCAGTATGCCACGATGTGTGCTCAATACATGTCTCCTCTGACTTTCTGGTGTCAGTTTGATTTGGTTGTAGGCATTGGCTAAATCTGTTTTTGTAAAGTAGTAGCCACTGCAAAGTTTTTGCCTTAGGTCCTCTGGCAGTGGCATGGGATGTCTGTGTGTCTGCAGTTGTGGATTGACCATAACTGAATACAATAGTCCCAACATACCCACAGCATTGTCTTCTGCTGGCCTGGCAGAAGCACTTTGGCTGTTAGCACTGCAGGGGTTCTGAATTCACTGAATTGCATTGGCACCCAGACATCCTTCTTGATATCTGCATCGTAAACATGATAGAGGTCCTCCACAATGGCAAATGAAACTGTCCGTGGTTTGCAGAAAACAGGCATCATGTCTAACTTGAAAGCATCTTCCAACTCAAAATCCTTGAGGCAACCTAGTTTGAAAAGCTCATAAAATTCTGTACACATTTGCTGGCAGGCCTTACAGAGTGTGGCCAAGCATGACATCCTCCTGGATGGCACGTATGCTATTGCTGCAGTTGTTGACCCTGAGCTTCTGTATCAGGAAGCGTATGTCAGTGTCCAGCTTGTGTATTGCATTTCAGCTCAGCAGGTTGGGACATAGGACAGTCGAGACTTTGAGCATGATCTCGGTGTCATCTGCTGTAGAAGGATCCAGTGAAACCATGGCACTGAATATACCCAGAAATGGTAAATGATTACCTGTAACAGAAACACTGTGAACTTGTGTAGGTTGTACTGTTGGTTTTCCAAGTCTCATCCAGACCTGTGTACAGTAGAGTAGAAATTGTCCTTAACACCATTGTCCTCTTCGAAAGTGAATGACTTGCCATTCAGCTGTAGTTGCTATAATATTGGGTCTTCACCAGGAATGTTTCTTTCAACATGGACTGACAGTTTCTGTGTAATGTGGTTAACTTGTCTCCTTGTTGTCCTTTGTTGTTTAGCAGGCTGCTTCAGTGTGTCCTTTCTTCTGGCAGAATTGGCATGTAACACTGATAAACCAGCAGTCCTTCGCTAAGTGATTTTTCTTGCCATACCATGGGCACGTTCCCATGGGAAATGAACATGATGATTTGCGGGTTTCATTCTGCCCTGATACTTTCTCCTTGTTCAGCTTGAGAACCGGTGTAGTTGTAATGGAAACCGTGGATCCGTGTACAGGCTCCTTAGCAACCTTTGCAGTGTCTTCCATCTCCACAGCCACTTCCACAGTCTTACTGAAGGAGAGTTCATCTCTCATCTTGAAAAGATCCTTTAAAACAGCCTTGTTGCCAGCTGAACAGATAAAGCATGTGCACATGGCTTCATGCTGAGGATCCTGTATTGAAAGAATATCGCAGGTTGCAACATCTTGACGTATCTGTGCCGTGGGCTCCGGAATAGTTTCACTGGGTTTGCATTTCATATCAAACCAGAACTCAAAGCATTCTCGCATGATGAATCATTTGGGGTCATACTGTTTTTCCATGAACTGTGCAATTTCCTTCATATTGTGGATGTTGATGTTTTTGGGTGGTGTATGCTTACTTGCCAAAGGGCCAATGAACTTGTAGATGGCAGTCATTTGGTTGGTGAGGAAGACTTGAGCTACCTTCTCCATGGGAAGAGGAAATATGCCCCAGCAGACTTGTTGAATCAGGTGTGATAATCTTCCCAGTATTGTGAAGTGGGGTCACAAAGAGTGAAGGGATGCTAGGCAGTGGAGAAACAGTTGCAGAGCCACTGAGAAACGTTGCCAAACGATTGATTAATGCCTTCATCAGCTTCTGGTGCACTGCCATTTGCTGTTGCATCACCTGAATCAGTTGAGTAATATGTCATTGTTGATGTCAATCACTGGTCATTGTATCGTGACTTGGCTATTAAAACTGGGATCCTTGTAGGTTCGTAGAGGTTCCGTAAACCCTACTCACTGCGCCACAATTTCCTGTTGTATTTCTGCCCAAGGAGAGCAATAAACAGGATTCAAACACACCAGTTTATGGACTGTATACAGATATACAAAAGGGCCTTAATAACTGCTTGCAGGAGAACTTAGGTCTATGAGCTGCAGTCTGCTTCTGCCTGGCTCCCCCCATTTCAGCCCAGACAGTACCATAGGTCATTCACACAGATGCTCTTAAAGGTTTGAGTGTGCAGAACTGAACCGCCGCTAATAAACTAGTGTGAGGTAGAGAAGCTTCGAGTCTTATTTTATGGGAATCTCCGTAACAACCATAACAAATATACTCATTACATACCTCCATTACATGATGGGGGTGCCCATCATCCACTCACTCAGTGTAGAGATACCATATGATCTCTACACTGAGTGACAAGCCAAGTGGTTTCCTGTACCCAGGAAACCATTTACTATGCTGGGTGGTAACCATGTAACCGGGGTTTTTGGCAGGGTTAAGTGTCCCCCAGATTCCCCTATCCAAAATCACTTAATCATGGCAGTTGTTTCAGAGAGTCTTGGAGGGCCAAACACCTGCCCAGGACCCCAACCAAATGGGCAGATTCGCATAGCCATGTGGAATGTGAGAGATGTGAATGAGGAGAGCATGAGGGTGGAAGTGGTGAATGTGTTCAGGAGTGCGAGATATGCTGTGATGGCATTGTGTGAAATGAAGATGAAAGGGTGTGAAGTGGAGGAGTAAGAGGGTGTGAAATATATAAGATCAGTCATGAATGGGCGAGGAAGATGCAAGGAAGGAGTTGCTTTGTTGATGAATGAGGTGTGGCAGAGTGGAATGAGAGATCGCAAATGTGTCAGCTCGAGGTGTATATATGTCAAGTTCAAGTTTGAGAAGGTGAAAGTGGCGGTGATTGTAGCATATGCACCATGTGAGGACAAGACTGAGAGAGAGAAAGGCAGGTTTTGGGAGGAGCTGGATGAAGTAGTGGGAGAAATGCCCAGGAATTATAAGGTTATCGTAATGGGTGACTTGAAGGGAAGAGTAGGCACTGGTCCTGAGGATAACATAATAGGTTGTAATAGGAGTACCAGAAGAAAATGGTAATGGGAAGTAACTAAAGGATATGTGTCAGGAAAGGAGGATGTTCATTTGTAACTCGTATTTCAAACACAAAGATGCACATAAGTATACATGGTATAGAGGGAATGGGGATCATGTTGAAGGAAGCCTGATTGATTACGTGCTCGTGGAGGTCGATGATGGGAATGGTTGCTGATACGAGGGCCTTGAGAGGACGATGTGGAGGTTTGTCAGATCATCTGATTGTGGTATGCAAGATCAAGCTGAGAGGAGTGAGCTGGATCAGGAGAGAGAGGAGCAGTCACAGTGAAACACTGAAAGTTAAGATGCTGGCAAATGATTACAAGACCAAAGTAGAGGAGGAGTTAGAATCAGTGATTTGGAATGAAATGGATGTGGATAGCCTGTGGAATATATATAGGGATTGCTTAGTTAGGAATGCTAAAGCAGTGCATGGTGTGGCAAGAGTAAAAACAAAGAAGAAAGGTACGGCATGGTGGGATTATGAGGTTAAGAGAACAGTGAAGGAAAAGAGGAAGAAGTGGCTACAGTGGTTACAGGACAGGGGTTCAGTTGAAATAAGAACTGAATATATTGAGAGCTAGAAGCACGTAAAGAGACTAGTGAAGAGGAAAAAGGAGGTAAATGATGATCTAGGAATAAAAATGAATGCAAACTACTCTCAAAATAGGAAGTTATTCTGGAAAGAGGTGCATAAATGTGGTAGTGAAAGCGGAAAGAAATGTCATGGTGCGAAGGATGTAGGTGGTAGATTATTAACCCATGAGGATGAAGTAAGGACCAGATGGAAGGAATATTTTGAAAGCCTGATGAATGGGAATAGAGAGAGCAGAGTGGCTGTAAACATGATTGGTTTTGGGGGTGTTCAGAGAAGGAATGCAGTGCCAGGAGACATGACACTAGTGCAGGTGAAGAATGCTGTGAAGTGGCTGAAAAATGGGAAAGCAGCTGGGGTTGATGAGATGTATGCAGAGATGCTTAAATGTAGTGGAGGTAGTGGAATGAAGTGCTTGTTGAAGATATGTAAGAAGGCATGGATGAGTGAAACTGTGCCAGCAGAGTGGAAAAAGGCTGTGATTTTACCCCTGTACAAAAATAAAGGTGAGCGAAGTGAGTGCAAGAAATGTTGTGACATAAGTTTATTGAATGTGGTAGGGAAGGTACAATAGGGCCCCCATTTATGCGACAATTTGGTGGACAAACAAGCACACATAAATGGAGAATGCATAAATGGAACCACAGGCCTTATGGGAAAAATGGAGTTTGGTGGACAGACGATCCTCACTTTGGGGGTTAGACTTATTATTACCTATTATATTCACACTCACATGGACATTAATACTCGTCCATTATAAAGAACAATGATTTGTTGAGTGATACTCTTACATTTCCCTTCCCGACTCAGCGGCATAATAGCAGCCAAACGATGTGCAACTCAGACTGTGCGAAAATAAGCAAAATTGTGCGACCAGCAAACAGTCACGAGGTCAATGGAAGGCAAGCCAGGGGCAGACTGAGCAGTATGTTCAAATGGCTGGAGCGATGGAATACCGCCCAACTCTGAAACTGACTCACAAGCGGCGCAGTAGCTAAGTGCAGCCAGCTGGCGGCAACTCCTCTCATCCACTAGTGATGGGCGATACTTTTTTCAGTAATCGATTATTTCAATCACTTTTGTGGTCAGTAATTGATTAGTAATCAATTATTTTCTATTACTTTTACCTTAAAATAGATATTACATGAATATGTTGGTAGAGAAGAAAGTATAAAATTTTATGATCTTTGGTGAATCTCTCTCTCTCTCTCTCTCTCTCAGCCCAGCGCCAGCCAGGCCACCACAGCCTTGCATAAAATGATGGAGTGTATGCATAATTGCTTTACTCCCCGAATTTAGGCCACTATGTGTAGCAGCCGCATAAAATGAGTTAATTTCTTATAAACTGGTAATTATTGATTAACTGATACTCATGATTTTGCCACTCGCATAAATGGAGAAACGCATAAACTGAACACGCATAAATGGGGGCCATACTGTTTATGGAAGAATTATTACAGAGAGAGTATGAGAGATATCAAAAGTCTTAGTGAGTGATGAACAGGGTGGCTTTAGGAGTGGCAGAGGATGTGTGGATCATATATTTGCAGTGAGACAGATAGCAGAAAAGACTTGTGAGAAGGACCATAAAGTGTTTATGTTATTCATGGATCTGGAAAAAGCATATGACAAAGTGGACAGACAAGGATTGTGGAAAGTTTTGGGCATGTACAGTGTAGATGAAAAGCGCTAGGTGCCGTCAGGAGTTTTTAGGATGGTAATGAAGCATGTGTAAGGGTTAATGGGCATCTAAGTGAATGTTTCACGATCGGTGTGGATGTATGACAAGGCTGTGTGATATCCCCATGGTTGTTCAATATATATATGGATGGGGTGATGAGAGAAGTAAAAACATGAGTAATGGTGAGGGGGATGGTGTTGGTAATGAGTGGTGTTGGATGGAATATCTCAAATTTGTTGTATGCTGATGATGCAATACTGCCTACAAATACCAGACAAGAACTTGGTGGCTAGTGCAGAGTTTTCTTGATGTCTGTGAGTGTCGTGCCTTGATAGTAAATGTAGAAAAGAGTAAAGTGATGGTTATTGAGAGAGAAGGTGACTCCCAGTGTGATGTTTCAGTGAATGGAGAGAGACTGGAGTTGGTGAGAAAGTTCAAATACCTGGGTACAGTGATAGAAAAGAGAGAAAAATATGCAAAAGCAGTGGAAAGTAGAGTGACACAAGGAAGAAAAGTAGCTGGTGCAATGAAGGCCTTGATAAGAAACAGAGGCTTGAGTGTTGCAGCTTCACGAGGCATACATGAAGGAGTGTTGGTGCCAACATTAACATGTTAATATGGATGTGAGACTATGGTGTGGCATGAAAATGAAAAGTCAAGAGTAAGGGCAGTGGAGATAGGACTGCTGAGGAATGTATATGGAGTACAGAGGATGGACAGGATATGAAATAATGTGATCCGTGAAAGATGTGGAGTGAGGAAGTCAATGGACATCACAATCAAAGAGAGTGTACTGAGATGGTATGGTCTTGTGGAAAGTATGGATAACAATAGAGTTGTGAGAAAAGTATAGCTGAGCAACTCTGAAGGAGGGAGGAGGTGAGGTAGGCCAAGGAGAAGGTGGAGAGATATGGTGGATGAGTGGTTTGGAAGTCGGTGAGGCCAGGGAATCGACAAGAGATCGAGCTGGCTGGATGAATGTTGTGAGGAGAAGTGCATGATGAGAGATTTGGCGCCCCTTTTTAACATGGCAGCATCTGGATTGACTGTATTGGAAATGTTTTTGTGAAGCCACAGATCGTGGTGAATGTTTGCAGCATATCCGATAGCGCCAGGATTCCGGGGGCTTGAGTGCTGAGTGAATGGAGGTGTGGCCCATTGGATTGGGCAGTTTTGGGCTGTCTGGACATTGCAACTCCTCACCCTGCCCTAGGGTGGGAAAGGAGGTCCGGATGATGATGATGATGATCATACTTCCAACAGCACAGACTTGTAGTAGAATTCAGATACTGTAACACTCAAAACATGATTTATATGGGGTTGTGTCAGGTGGCCGTAGAGGATTACTCACATGTTACTTTAGTCACCCCCTCCCAAGTAAAGTACATATCCGATCATATTTACACACTTGCAGCAGTACAACAACTGGAACAGAATTTGAATAACAGTAACACGTGGCTTATATGGAGTTACTTCTGGTGGTCATGTAGGGTTATTCCCAGATACACAGAAATATTGGTGCTGATTTGGTTAAAGGTATGGTGAAAGAAATACAGTACAGGCACACTATCTAGGGGATCGGCTGAGCACTTCTTTGTGTCTCACAGTTGTATAGCTACAATATCTTTCATAAGGATATATATTTTTTTTTTATGTATGGGAAACTCAGATAAATGGAAATGCTGATTTGGATAAAGGATTTTAGTACAAAAATAGCACTTTGGATAAGTGAAACATCGGACATTGGTTGTTCAGATACTGGGGGTTGCATATTCTACTTTTCTGTGGATTAAGAGAAGGCATTTGAGAGGATGGTAATAAAGTGGGCTATAAGAAGGCTCTGTATTGATGAATGCTCATCATTTGGTACTACTTAAAAAAAGTATATAGTGCAACTAGATCTTATTAGAGTGGGTGGAGAGTTAATTAGAAAATTCATGGTCAGTGTTGGTGTGCATCATTTTTTTTTTTTTTAAATTGCTGTTAAGCCTGGCATTTGAAGCAGTGTAAGTTTAGAAGTGAACTACAATGGAAGCTGTTATAGTATATGCTAATGGTCTGGTTTTGGCCACTGAAAGATTGAAGGAGGCCAGAGAGAAGTGTGAGTTGGGGGGGGATGGGATGGAAACAAAGGAACTGAAAGTTAATGCAGTTACTGGTAAAACAAAGATGATGGTTAGGAGATGAGATGATATGGAACAAGGTGTGGTTGTGACTCTGTGCTGTATGTAAAAAGGGAGTTGGGAGGAATTCTGTTCAGTGTACAACTTGTAATAGATAGATTCACAATGGATCAGAGGTAGACTGCAGGATCTGAGATAATTTCAGTATATATGTTTAGCTATGTAGACTGTAGACAATAGAATGGAAAGTGTCAGTTGGAGAGACTGCCACATGCAATGCATGGAGCAGTTTTGTTATCTGGGAGACAGTCAGATCTGGGAGGAGGAACAGAGGGTGGGTCTGTCGTTAGAATGGGAGTTGAACAAAATAACTCATGGAACTGTTGCCTCTATTGATCGTGAGGGACATTTCCTTTCACATCAGAGGTAATCTCTACAAAATGTGGTGAAAGTCGTTGTTGTTGTTGTTGATCAGTTGTAGTCATGCTTGGCCCAGCAGACCTGTCAGCCGTAGATGAACATCTGCTCATATGGGGTCATCCCATAAGTTTTCTACATCGCTGAAGTTATGCCTGTCTTAATGTGAAATTTGTTGTTTATTGCTGAATATTGTAGGTTATGTTGTGTGGGCCAGTTATGCAAGAGCAGCACATGTCATATGTGTGTCCACCCAATCCAGATTTAAGCTGGTAATTGAGGACAGCTCGGCGATATCCAGAGTCGTTATAGTTAGGTAAACTCACCCAGATCTGTCTAAGGATACATCTGATGGATGGATGTTGGGAGGGGTGCTTGTAGTACAGTGTTCTGATCAGAGTGTGAAATGGGTTTATAGGGACGTTGGAGTGTCTGGAGGCAAATGCATTGGAGTGTCTGGAAGTGAAATGTTGTAGAAGAGGATCTGGTATTGTTTGTGTGATGATTGTTTTACGTCCCTAGTTGCGTTGTGTGGCACTGTCATATAGTGACAGGAGTGTTGTATGTTAGAATAGGCTGCCAATTAGAAGTGTGTGCCCTTCATGTTGAGCTACTCTCTAACAGGAAGGACTTTGTTATCAGATTGTAAATGAGTTGTAGGAGTGGTATCGGTTAAGCCAGTGAGGATTCATAGAGTGTTGTTCTTTATGGTCCTCAAGGTCTTCAGGGTGTTGCAGTTGGTCCTAGATAGGACCAGGACATACAAGGGAAGCATAGGACATCACTGAATGTAGTGGTAGGTTTGACTTGAGCAATCGTAAGCCTGTTATTCTCAACTTATACCTGAAGTCTTGATCTGTAAGAGAAGAGGATACATGTAAATTGGAATGCACAGAAATGAGAATGCTGATATGGATGAGAAGGGTCTCACTGAGTGACAACTGAGAATAATGTCCTGCAAGAGAGATTCGGTATGAGAAATATCAAATACGTGATATAGTTCTGTAGAGTGAGATGGTTAAGACATGATGAGAGGAAGGGAAGAAGATGACTGACTGAACACAGGTGTGAATGTGGAGGGAAGAGTGCCCAGAGACAGACTAAGGAAAATGTGAACTGAGGTCCTGCATGGAAAACTCTGGGTTAGGGGACTGAGCAGGGAAATAGCTAAGACTGCATCACATGGAAAGCTGCCAACAGTTGCTAGGACCTACACATATTAGCATGGTCAGTGGTTCCCTAATTGCAAATATAATTGTAAATGTATTTATCAAGTGGTGTATTGTGTGAACGAAAGATGAAAACCCTGAGCAGTATTGAAATTCTCAAGCTGTTCCTTGACACAGTTGGAATAATTTTTTCAGTCGTATGATTGGCAATCCACTCCTCTTTTACTTCGCCACAATATACCCTACTCTTTCACTACTTTCAATTTGTTTTTTTTCTTTTTTTTTTTGTTACTGCCAGCTGATTTTCCTGGAGAGTTTGCATAAACAAATTGTGAGAAAGTTTACATTAATCCTCCTTGTTATGATACTTTTTTCATTCTTGAATCAGATGATTTTTATGTCCTCATTGGACTGAAGGTGTTGACAGTACCCTACCCATTCCACAGGGCATGCAAGGGATCAGCATAAGCAGTGGTGGTCCTGCTCCATCACCTCCTGCCCCTGCCATGGTACCGCCCCCTCCGGCAGCAGCCTCCAGTGGCCCCGCAGACAAGGGCCACTTCAGCACCCGGGACTGGTACTATGGCCCCATTACCCGAGCACAGTGTGATGATGTCCTCAACCAGCGTGGCCATGATGGAGACTTCCTCATCAGGGATTCAGAAACTAATGTGAGTGTTTCACGGTACTGGAAGTCCTCATCGTAAATTGTGAATACAGTGTGTTCCAGAATACAGGTATACCCCTAGATACGATACCCCGGCTAAGTGATGGGGGTAGAAATACCACCATATCCTACCTAACAGTGGTCAAACCCTGGTTTAATGATGGGCTTAGATTTTTTTTACCAATTTTGATTAATTTTTAGACCTAAATTTTGTGTTTAGGTTGATTTATATACTGTTTTTAGACTTAGATTAATGTGTTTTAGTCATAGGTGGGGTGAACATTGTCATTTGGGGGTACAGTTTACTAAGTTTGATTTTTTTCCAGACTTATATTTGACGGTTTTCATATTTTATTTTTGGGTTTAGGTGAGGTATAAACTGCTTTTAGGTGTAGTTTACTTGTTTTAAAGCTATTTTGGAGCTTAGGTGAGCTAGAAACTTGTTTTTGGACTCATGTGAGTGGGTTTAGGACTTGGTTGGGGAGGAAACCTAAGGCTGAAAAATGCATCCCTATTCTTTACATGTTACATCTACCCCGAGATACAATACCCTGCCTAGCGATGGGTTTTCACCTAACCAATTGCATCATTAATCCGGGGTATACCTGTACCACATCCTCATAACTTTTTTTCTTACATTTTGTCCTGTAAATTAGGAAACTGTCCTCATAACTTTTTTCATACATATTGTTCTATAAATTAGGGAAAACTGTCAGTTCAGCATTTATAGTTAACTGTGGAACTTTAACCCCTAAAACGCGGATCGTCGCATTTGCGACGGTTGGCCCATAGGACAGAACGGCGGATCGTCGCGTTTGCGATTTGAGTTAATTTTGAATAACCGCGGGCAAGCAGGCTCCAGCTGGTATTGTCTATCAGTACCGCCACCCGTGAGCTACGTTTAGCACACTTGACCTTTGTACTACTGACCTCGGTTGTTGCCAAGTATCATTTTTTTTACCCACCCACGCACCGATGCGTGGCCCTCCCTCGTCGTGCGATATGGCAACGCGCGGACGGCTCATACGTGTCAATCTGCGCCGTCATCTCGCAAGCACTTTCTGCTATTGGGAAACGCTTGTTTCCCCAGTTGTCACACTGATTTTTTCGCGCGGTTTCCCCTGATTAGCGTCAGTCCACGCGAATCTTCCACGGTGACACCATGTCAAATTCAAGCTCTTCCGAGTCTGTGCCTTCCAGCCCTCCGAAAAAGGGTTTTGTGACCTCAACCCCCTTCAAAACCTTACCAGGAACTACTAAGGGACTGAGTGACTCTGCAATAGCCAGTGAACTATTGAAAGCTTCGATGGATTATGGGAGTGACGTCGGTGTGTGGTCAAGCCTGGCAGAGTCTGACACGCAATCAAGTGCTGAGTCTGGGCCAGAAGTGACTGTTTCAGTGCCAGAAGTGTGTCAGTGCCAAGCACCTCAACAGGGAAGGCTCCTGTGAAAAGGGGCCTGGAATATGGGAAGGAGGCAAAGAGAAAAAGGAGTGGTGACCCAAGCTCACTGCCATTGTCCCCTACGCCACGTCACACCACCGCCAGCCCGCCACGCACTCCCAGCCCCATTCTCTCGTCCTCCTCTTCTGCTGCCCTGTCTCCTGAGTCTTCTGAGTCGCCTTCACCACCTCGAAAGGGAAGTAGACGTTCTACTTTACGTAGTAGAGGTTTTCATAGGCCCAGTGTTCGTGTTGGTAGAGCTAGAACTTTGTCCCCTAGTGTAAGGCTAGCTCGTAAGGAAACTCGCACTAGGCAACTCGGCAGTCACGCCACCGCGAGTGACCTTGAACCCTCTGATAATGTCCCCACCACCACCACCACTACACCAACACGACCTAGGACAGCCTCTGCCTCACGCACTGTCTCACCGCCTGCCTCACCCACTCCCACACGACCTGCCTCACCCCCCGCCGCCCCCAGCACCTCCCAGCCTAGGCAGGGCACTCTTGATGCCTTCGTGTGGTCAGAGGGCTCAGATTTTGTGCCGGAGGATCTGCCCTTTGATGACAGTGGGTGTGGAGTTCAGGCTGACTTCCCTGTCGACGAGGATGGTGAATGCTTGGACTACCTGTTGGCCTTCCTTGACAACGAGGTAATGGAGCAGATTTGTACCGAGACAAACAGGTACGAGGGGCAATCTGCTGCAGTTCGCGAAGGAGAAGGTGAGGCGGCCACGCCATCCACGTCGCGGATGGCAGCATGGGTGCCTCTAACAATCAGGGAACTTTTTGTATTTATTGGGTTGATGTTATTGATGCCCCACAATTGGAAACATAAGCTGGAGGAATACTGGAGTTCAGACGATCTTTGCCCAACACCAATTTTCAATAAATACATGAGCCGCGATCGTTTTAGGCAGCTCATGACTTACCATCACTTCGCGAACAATGATGAGCCTTCCCGAACTGACCCATTATGGAAAGTGAGGGGAATCCTGAACTTGATCAAGGATAAGTTTACGAGGTTCCTGCGCCCTTTAAAGAAAGTGGTGATTGACGAGTCCTTGGTTTTGTTCAGGGGCTGTCTTCGGTTTGTGCAGTACATTCCAAGCAAACGGCACCGCTTTGGAATCAAGTTTTTCGTGCTGTGCGACTGCAAGACGGGGTTCATCTTAGACTTCATGATTTACACCGCCAGCAATGTCGATTTGGACAAGACTGACCCCCTTGGATTCTCTGGTTCTGTGGTGAAAGTGCTTTTGGAAAAGTACTTTGGCGAGAATCATGTCCTGTATACGGACAATTACTATACAGCTCCTAAACTCGCCAAGTACCTTTCTGAACACGGCGTCGGATCCTGTGGCACTGTCAGGAGCAATAGGGCACACTACCCTGCCTTCTCCGAGGCTGAAAAGTCAAAGCGGGGAGACATGCACCTGAAGAAATCTGACAAGATGCTTGCGATCAGGTGGCATGATAAGAGAGTCGTGAATGTGCTCACCACAGTACACAAGGGGGAAATGCTGGCCACAGGGAAGGTCGACAGAAGGACTGGCGAGCCTGTGATGAAGCCTGATGCTGTCATTGACTACAACGTCAATATGCGGCTGGAGGACAAGTCTGACATGATGATCGGAGAGATAGACTGCCTGAGGAAGAATCGTCGTTGGTACAGGAAGGTGTTCTTGCACTTGATTGATATGTGCATGCTGAACGCCTTCATCCTGTATAAAATCAAGAACAGGAAGCCAGCAAACTACTCTCTCCGAAGATTTTCTAAGACTTGTGTCTACCAGCTGCTTCAGCGTTATGGCCAGGTACTTGCAACAGGTCCCAAATGCCACCCTCAGACACCTCCAGACCGCCTACAGTGTCAGGCCTGCCTTCAGCGACACCGCCTGGAGCCACTGCCTGCCACTGCCAAGAGGGGAAAAGCACTGAGGAGGTGTCATGTGTGCAGCCACACTACCAGGCAGGACAGAACCTTTAGGCGCACCTCCTTGCAGTGCAAAGAGTGCAAAGTTCCCCTCTGTGCTTACCCGTGTTTCTTTGACTACCACAGCCTGACTAGATTTTGAAAATAAGGGTAAGATTCTTTGAAATAATACTGAGAGTGACAGTGATACTAGTGTTTAGTTTTCTTTTACGTACTGACAGTGACAGCCTGATGAGTGTAAATTAGTGTATGTACTTGTAAAAACACTGACAGTGACAGTGTTTTTTGGTGTAAATAATTGTACATAGTAATAATATACGTATTGCGAGTGACAGTCACTCCAGTGTAAGAAGATGAAAGCATATGTTCCTATTCTATGTTCTGACAGTGACAGTTTTTTGTGTAGAAAAGATTATTTTTATAACAATGGACAGTGACACTGATGAATAAGGCAAAAAACGGACAGCTACAGTGAAAGTGAGCGATAGAAATGAAGTGCGAGTGGCCGACCGGAGCGAGAATAAAGTGCCTGCCGTAAGGCTGAATAAACTCGCGCCGCGGTGGTCTTCCTCAGTCCCGATCCACAATACTGGCAGTGACAGTGATTTTTATGGCCGTAATAGTGACAAGCGAACGTTTGCGAAGTACTATGATGGAAAATAATGTAGTATACGTGTTTTTAGCCGTGAAAAGGCAAATGTGACAATAGTGACGGGAAGATCGCCGCCGCGCTGCATGTCGGCCGTGCACTCCGTTCATTTTAGCCTTATTTTCAGTGCTTATTGTACAAATACGGATTCCAAACAACCTGTACATTGTTGTATAAAGTGTACTTTGACAGATTGAGGCTGTGGTAGAAAGAAAACCGGGTTTCTGGAGGTGTGAAAGTGAAGACTTTGTTACCCAACTTTGCAAGTCTTCACAAGTCCTTTGGTAGTCCACGAAGGCTCAACATGTGTCTCAGGAGAAAGCTGAATGTAAGTACCATATGCCATAAAAATTTTAATGCTCTAGGGTTAATCTCTGATTTTTGGCAAATATTTTCCCACAGGTACTCAGACCCCGCTACAACCCCGCCACAGCGGGGGGAACGGCCGTACACAGCTGCGTTTTAGGGGTTAATAGGCATTTTTTTTTCTATCTAGTGCACTATAACTTAAAAACCAAATAATTATAACAGGCAACATGTAAGAAGGACTTACTGTATTGTACAGATTGCCTCCTCAACTAGTAATTTATTAATGTAAGGATTTGCTTATGCAGTAAATCCTCATGATAAGATTTGTGTGCGTGTGTGTGTGTGTGTGTGTGTGTGTGTGTGTGTGTGTGTGTGTGTGTGTGTGTGTGTGTGTGTGTGTATTTACTTAGTTGTATTTACCTAGTTGTGATATACACAAAATGAATTACGCTCGTGGGGTCCTGTCTCTGTTTCTCAGTAAGTCAGATTTTGCTTTGAATGCATTTAGGTTTTTAGACTGGACGATCTCTTTGTCCAGGCTATTCCACAGGTCTGTGCATCTATATGGAAAACATATTTCTTGATATCCTTCGACCAACCTGGCTTTTTCAGTTTCATTCCATGTCCTCTTGTTACTCTTCCATCCCTTGTCAGTTTTATCTACTCCCATCATGGCCCTGAACACTGCAATCATGTTGCCCCTCTCTCTCCTATCTTCCAAGGAAGGCAGCTCCAGGTTTCCAGCTTCTCTCTGTACGACATCTGCCAGGCTAGGGACCATCTTGGTTGCTGTTCTTTGTACTCTCTCGATCTTGTTTATATCTTTCTTTTTTGTGGGTACCACACTACTGCAGCATATTCAAAGCTGGGGTGGATCATGGCCACTATCAATTTTTTCATCATCTCCTCATGCATGTAATGAAATGCTACTCTTATGTTAGTCAAGAGATTATACGTTTCTGTAACTGTCTTGTTAACCCTTAAACCGCGGGCTTGTTTTGCTTTGACTTGCGGCTCCCGCGGGCATATTCACGCTCCGACAGACTCTCTAAAAATGTTTGCCAAAAATCAGTTATTAGTCCTAGAATATTAAAATCACATATGCTTATGGCACATACCTTCAGCTTTCTCCTGGGGTGTTTGTTGAGCCTTCGTCAAGTACCGTAGGACTTGTGGAGACCTCTGAAGTTGGGTAACGAAGTCTCCACTTTACACTTCCCGACAACTCGTAATATGATTACCACAGCCTGATATTATCACTAGAAACACTATTCTATGATTCTCAAATAGTTTGGAATCCATACTCCCAAAAAAAAACACTGTGAAAGCAATGAAAATTACAAGGGCGTATGACCATCCCACTTCCGATCGTTCGCCGCTGGTGTTGTCATTTATTATTCATAAAAACACTCACAGTTTATATTTCTATTACTATATAACACTTATATATATCTACAGTCTTTATCCATAAGTTTCCTTCAGTAATAGTAGTTTATTGTCACTGTAGGGATTCAATTTCTTTCAGTAAAATACGTAGCATTCACTTTCTCGTCCTGTATACTAGCATTGAGAGTGAATGAAACTTTCACTTTCATTACTCCTAGTATATATACTTGTATTCTTATAATACTACTCATTTACATTTACGTTCTCTATTTTATTTACATTATTTACATTTCTATTTTATTTACACTGTGTTATGCACTGTCATATGAAGTAACTTATAAAACTATTTTCCACTGTTCACTTATATTTACATTCATTGCTTTCACTTGCTGTTTACACATTATTTATAATTCCACTTGCACTGTTTTACTCAATAGAAAGATCGTAGTCACTCTCTATCAATTGTCAGCCCTTTACCTCTTTCCACATGAGGTTTAGTAGGGGGTAAAGGTCACAGGGCCCTTTGCATGGGGCTAAAAAGCGGCGGAAATTAGCAGGAGCGAATCCGACGTACTTTCACTTTGAAAGACGACAGTGAACTGATAGTGGTGGCCTCCTGCCGCCTGGCTAGGGTGAGTGCAATACTGCCAACTTCAGCCTTGTGAGACCTGCTAATATATAGCAATGAAATGATTAGCAGGAAACCAAGACTATCTATCTATCTATCTATTGCCAGACGCCATAATCCCGTAAGGGGTGGCCATCTGACTTTGAGTTATTTGTTTTACTGGGAGGGGCACTAACCCTCCACCAACCCACCTGTTGACACATAGGAAGCACTTATGGTTTGGTTATATGGTTACCACCCAGCATTGTAAATGGTTTCCTAGCTTACAGGAAACCATTAGGTTTGTCACTCAATGTAAAGCCACCTGTGAAAGAAAGAAAAGCAATAAGAAGTGACAGGAAAGATGGGAGAAATAGGAAGAGAGGAGGGCAGGCACAGAAAAAGAATGATAAAAGCTAAGGAAGGAGTAGGCAGCACTACATCAAGTGAGTGGAAACCAAGACAATACATAATAAATTAGGTACCGTAAAACGCCATAACTTCGGACATTTTTTATGTGTTTTAATGAATAACTCCTTGTAGAATGGTGCAATTTTATTCCTGTTGGTGTCATGTGGTAGCCAGGGAGAGTACCTACTAAATCCATATATTTAAAAAAATTAGCCAAGCTAAACTTGTGCTTTTTTTTTTTCATTTTCAAGTGTCCGAAGTTAGGAACAAATTTTCTAACTTCGGACAGCTCTTCCAAACTTCGGACATCCATGTATTTTCCCTTTAAACATGAGAATGGTTAATGGGATCTATCTCTGGACACACTGGCCAAACTTCGGACACTTGAGAAGTTTTTAAAAAATGTAAAAAAAAATATTGGGCACTCGTGACCAGAGTTATACATACAGTATATATAGAGAAGTATCCCAAAATATCTTCTTTTAGGAGCTCGTAATTTCGTATCACAGTAAATTGCATCATATCACATTGTAGTGAGGTATTCTGGCCGTAAATAGAACTAAGAACTATTCACGAACTTTTTGAGATGAAAAAATAAAATAAAAATGCACTGCATATACCCAAAACTGTAAGAGGAACTGTCCTCATTTTCCTAAACAAAACTTCACTTAATTATCAAGTATCTACCTCATTGACTCAACAAATGCATACCGAAATAACATAATATGATGTTGAACATTTCTTACAGGTTCTAAAGACACACACACACACACACACACACACACACACACACACACACACACACACACACACACACACACACACACACACACACAAATCAACAGACACACGCACACACTGGCACATGTTATGAAGGCACCATGGAACATATTAACTGTAGTACATCAGTACAAAAAACTATTCCTTAACTACCGGTATAAAATACTGTAACTAAATATATAGTATCACTTTTTTCTTTAAAATAAACCTCATTACTGGTTAAGGCACCTTATTGGCAATAACTTTGGTACTGGTAGTACTGACTATGGTATCTTACAGATCTATATCAAAATTATTATCATTACTTAGGCCAAAGGTTCACATCTACATCAAAAATCATCCTTTGCTTTCGGTCAAGTGTTGGTTCTGGTAACACCTTCAGTATATCCTCTTTGTCTATGTTACTGCTGTCATCAACCATTGGGTATACAAATGTGTGAGGTGTACCCTGAACGTGTTTGAGAAACCTGACATGTATTTCTGGTTTTACCTTAACAATGATAGCAATATAATGCCTATATCTGTCTTTGGTATCAAAGGGAACCCTCACAACTACCCAGTCTGAGGGAACAACTTTATCCCCAATAATCTGGGTAGAGGTGACTGTCAGGGGAGATGCTTGTGCTTCATGGTTGGGTGCAGATGTGGAAGTGGAAGGCTGTGCTGCTATCTCTGCTGTATCCTCTTGTGGCTGCAGTGGCTGGGGTTGTGGATCATCAACTTCACACTCTTCATGCTGGCTCTCTGTTTCATTTTGTAGTGCCCTTGTAGTAATACTCATGCCCGGTGACACATTCAACCTTTTCTTTCGCCTTGGTTTCGCTATAGCTGGACTTGAGCTTGACTGACTGGTTCCATGCCTCATGTCCTTCAACAATTCCAACACTGAGCCGTCTAAGGCAGTACTGGTAGATGGTCCTGGTGTACCAGTATCAGCTGTATCTTGGATTGAATCTTCTGGAAGTCTTGAGATGGATTTCTGTGGATCAAGAGGATAAATGCCACACTTCCTAAACCCACTACGTAGGTTGTCAGCAATGGTCCCTTTAACTTTATCCACCAGTTCGGTCAGTAGTGCTGGGAAGCAGTCTCTAGGTAATGAAGCACTCAGCCTACCAACAGTAGTTTTCTTGAAGTTCTCGAGGATCTTATGCCAGTGCACTTTTAGAGGCCGGAACACAGCAACATCGAGAGGTTGTGTCACGTGCGTGGAGTTAGGTGGTAAGAGAAGAAAGGAGATATTATGTTTCTCACATGACTCAATAATACTGGGTGATACATGGCTTGCCAAGTTGTCTCCTATAATGACAACTCTACCTGTCTTGCGTTTAGCATAGGGGAGGATAATTTTGTGGAACCAGTCATCGAATGAACACGAGTCGAACCATCCACTGGGGGACCTATTGTATAGTGTTCCAGGAGGGCCCCCTTCAGTCCAGGTATCGTAAAGATGGATAGCTTTATACACCACATATTGAGGAAGTAACACACCAGATGCAGTTCCAGAGAACATAATAGATATTGAGGATTTTGTTGAGTTCATGATTCTCTCTGGATATTTAGTGCCCCGCCTCACTATGACTTTCTTTTTACCTGGATCATCAGTAAGATTGGTCTCATCAAAATTTAGTATGTTCTCTGGAGGCACACCTTCTAGTGATTTTTTCAGGTTACTGTAGAACTCGGCTAGCATGGCTCTTGTCACTCTGGCTCTGTCAGTCTTTATATTCTGGGACAATCGTCTACTAAGGGTTTGTTTGTGGCGCTTGAAGAAGGAATGGGCCCATTTAACACCAGGTACATTGTTACTGAATCGTGACACAACAACCCCTCGTTTGTCTAAATATGCTTTCACTAACATCCTCAAGTCCAAATTGTCGAGTGGGAATCCCCATTCTGCCAATGTGAGGATTCTCTGACACACCAGTAACTCTTCATCATGGCTCAATGAAGTATTACGTCCCACTTGTTTGCAATGTTTTTGTATCAGGTAATCATGTAATGTGCTCTTTTTTAATTTATATTTTTCAGCTGCTTTGCGCACACTCATGTTCTTGTTATTTATGTCATCTTTAGCCTTTTCCATGGCACTTTTGGACACTACTTGTGTAGGCTCTTTTCCTCTTTATGGGAGATTTCGCTTTTTTAGCCATGTTTTTCTGTTTATATAATTAGCATCACTTTACCATTAATATTATTGTCTGTCCGAAGTTTGGACTTTATTTGGCTCAAATAATTTGTCTGTCCGAAGTTAGGAATTTTTTCTGCAAAATAAAGAAGTATTCATTAAAGCAGGCATAGCAAGATTATCCATGCATATATTTTGAAACAGTTTACTTCCCAGTACTTACAGCACTTTTCTACATATAATCGTACTGTTCACTTTTTTACAATTGAAACTGTTTGTTCTGTGTGAACAAAGTTTTGCAGGGTAAGAAAATTCAGTTATTTTTTCCAATGGATTCACGAATTTTTTTCACCCACACATATTCAAGCTAGTTTAATAGGATTAATACATAATAGTCTTAGAGGATTACCCTACCTACCCACATCATTATTTTTTGCAAATATCGCACTCTCTTCCAATAAACTTGAATTATTACATTTTTTTGCGAAATGTCCGAAGTTTGGACGCCGTCCGAAGTTATGGCATTTTACGGTAGTTCCAGGTGAATGTAAATATCACTTAGGCATCTCCCTTCCCTCCTTATATGTATATTTATTACGAAAATAGATTATACGGCATATTTCAAGGGGAAATAAACAGTGAAATTTAGCGAACGAGTGCACGTGAGGTGTTGTCAGGTGATAATTAGCCAATTCCAGGTGTATGGCACTCTCACATACCTTACTTCTTTTTTGTATATATTATTTGGTATAAGAATAGGGCATAGGGCTTATTTCAATGGATGAAATCAGTGGAAAATTCCAGGGAAGATTTACTTAGTGTAGAATACAGTGTGGTTGCCTTCAATAATTAGGTAGTTCCAGGTGAATATATCACTTAGGCTTCTCCCTTCCTCTCTTATATATATTTTTATTACGAAAATAGATTATACGGCATATTTCAAGGGGAAATAAACAGCAAAAATTAGTGAACGAGTACACGTGAGGTGTTGTCAGGTGATAATTAGCCAGTTCTAGGTGTATGGTACTCTCACTTACCTTATTTCTTTCTTGTATATATTATTTGGTATAAGAATAGGGCATAGGGCTTATTTCAATGGATGAAATCAGTAAAAAATTCCAGGGAAGATTTACTTAGCGTAGCACTGCCAGGCAGGCGAGAGGATAGGGTAATGGAGGGGAGGTAGGGAGGGCAGTCAAGAACGGGGAGAAATGGCTAAATTGTCAACAATAGATGGGAGTACAGATGAGATTTGGAGTGCTGACTAGTGTTGGACATTGGCAGTACTGATAGATGATACAAGCCACCACTTGAAAGCCTGGGCGAATTCAAAATAACAGAATCACAAAAGTGACGCCCCGCTGTATGATCCCTTGCTCCCAAGCGTCACGAAAGTGACGCCCCACGGTTAAGGGGTTAATGTGTTTTTCAGGTGACAAAGTATCCTGGACCAGCGCTTCCAAATCTTTTTCGTCTCTTGCTTTTGTGATTGTTTCATTACCCATCAGATAAATCAGTAATGGCCTTTTGGTGTGTGTGTTCTTACCTAATTGTTCTTACCTAATTGTATCTTTACAGGAATGAGTCAAGCTCGTACTGTCCCGTGTCTTAAACCATATTTATCGAACATATCCTTAAATTTGTGAATTGTTTTGGCACACAGTATTTCATTCGGTAGTGCATTCCATTGATCAATTGCTCTGTTTGGGAAACTGAATTTCCTTACGTCTTTATCACCTCTCTTCTTATGCAGTTTTTTGCAGTGTCCTCTTGCTGATGCTTCTCCATATGTTAAGTAATCATTTATGTCTATTTTCTCCTTTCCTGATATGCATTTATATAGCATTATCATGTCACCTCAATTCCTTCTCTCCTGTAGTGTTGGTAGATTCAGTTTATTTAGTCTTTCTTCGTAGCTTAGGTCCCTTAAGCTTGGTATCCATCTTGTAGCGGCCCTTTGAACTTTTTCAATCTTGTCTATATGCTTTTTGAGATGAGGACTCCAGACTACTGATGCATATTCCAGGGTTGGTCTAATGAATGATGTTATTATCCTTCTTAGCATGTCTTCATTTATGTATGTGAATGCTATTCTCATATTTGCAAGCAGTGTATACATGTTCCGTACCTTCTCGCTGATGTGGTCAGCCGGAGATAGTCTGTTATTGATAATCACACCTAGATCTTTCTCTCTTTCTGATGTGTATAGGGTTTTATTTCCTAACTTATAATCCCAATCAGGTCTTTTTCCACTTTTACCAAACTTGATTACATGACACTTGTCCACATTGAATTCCATTTGCCATGTACTACTCCATTCATGAAGTTTATTTAATTCTTCTTGTAACTCTTTACAAGAGTCTGTGTTAGTAATTCTCCTTTGTATTTTTGCATCATCTGCAAACATATTCAGATAGCTCTCATTTCCAGTGTTACTGTCTATATCATTTATATACACTAAAAACATGATTGGTGCCAGCACTGAACCCTGTGGTACTCCACTAGTCACTTCTTTCCATGATGAGTAGTTTCCTCTTAGTACTGTCCTCATTTCTCTTTTTATGAGAAAGTCTTGCATCCAACAAAACAGTTTGCCTCGAATTCCTCCTTGATGGTACAGTTTCCATAAAAGTCTTTGGTGTGGTACTGTGTCAAAAGCTTTCATGAAATCTAAATAGATACTGTCCACCCATCCTTCTCTTTCCTGTATTGTGTTTGTTACTCTGTCATAGTAGCTCAACAGATTAGTAACACATGATTTTCCTTTTCTGAAACCAAACTGTCTTTCTGTTATCATACTGTGTTCTTCTAGATGGTTTACCCAAGCTTTTCTTATAAGTTTTTCTAATACCTTGCTTACAACACTGGTCAGTGATACTGGTCGGTAGTTGAGTGGATTTTGTCTATTTCCTTTCTTGAATAAGGGGACAATATTTGCTTTTTTCCAAATATCAGGTAGTTTACTCAAGGATTTCTTGAAAATTAAAAATAATGGTTTACTTAACTCCTTTGCACATTCTCGTAATACCCAACATGAAATTTCATCAGGACCACTTGCTTTTTCTCTGTCTAATCTACTTAACTCCTCCTGTATTACTTTTTCTGCTATTTGTATATCTGGTAGTATGTGTGGACATGCGTGTTCCACATAGTCCCTCTCAAAATTTTTTTCTTCTGTAAAACTGATTGGAAATTCTTATTTTGTGCTTCACAAATATCTTTCTTTTGTGTATAAGTGATTCCCTCGTCCGTAATGGATTGTATTATATCTTTTACTTTAGTTTTGCTTCTGATATAGCTGTAAAACAGCTTTGGTTGATCACTACTTTTATTTATTATATCCTCCTCAAACTGTTTTTGGGCTTCCCTCCTTATTCTTGTATAGTCGTTTCTTGCCTGTTTGTAATTATTGTACGCCCTTTCACTATTGAGTCTTCTGTATCTATTCCACAACAAATCTCTTCTTTCTTTTGATTTTTTACATTCTGTATTGAACCATTTCTGTATTTTCTTATCTGCATCTTTGTGCTGTGGGATGTACTTCTGGACTCCTATTTCATAAAATTCACAAAATTTTTTATATACAGCATTTAAGTCTTGTCCTCTAAGCTCATTTTCCCAATCAACTTCTAAGAAATACTTCTTTAGGTCTTGATAATTTCCCTTTTTATAGTTTAGGCTCTTTTTGTAAATATCATTGCTGTTTACTATGTCATATGCTATCCTGAAGTTATAATTTAGTACTGCATGATCGCTTTTGCCAAGTGGAGGGTGATATATTAAACTGTCAATATCATTTTCTTGCCTTGTAAATATTAGATCTAGCACTGAAGGCACATCAAGTCCTGTTTTCCTGGTGGTTTCCCTCACATGTTGCGTTAAGAAAAACTCTTGTACGAGATCCAGGAGCTTTTGGTCCCAACAGCTTTCTTGGCTATTTATATCTAGAGTATTCCAATTTATATTTGTATTGAAGTCCCCAGTTAGTATAATTCTTTCCGATTTCTCTTCCATTTTATATAGCAATGATCTTACACTCTGAATTGTACTCTCTGCCAGGTCCTCATATTCATCTCTTTCCCATGTGTTTCATCTGGGTGGCATGTACAAATTGGCTACAATTACTTTACCTTCAGATGTGTCGATCTCTACTGCAATCAGTTCTACTTGTGATGGTATATCTAGTTTTATTTCCTTGACTTTTAGATTTTTCTTAGTTAATATTATAATTCCTCCTCCTTTTTTTAAATTTCTGTCTCTTCTCCATATATTGTATTCCTCTAAGTTTAGTATGTCATTTGATATCCTTGGTATTAATTTTGTTTCAGTTAGGCATATTATTTGTAGTTCATTTTCTCTGACATAATCATTCATCTCTAGTAATTTAGATACCATTCCATCCACATTTGAGTACATCAACTTTATCATCTTGTTTATATACTTGTCATGACATGGTTCTACTACCTTCCTCCTTTTTCTTCCATCCTGTTTGTGTACCACTTTCGTACCTGCAATCCTATTACTTTGTTAAAAAAAATTCTTCTTCTCCTCTTCTGATCTTCCCTCATTTTTTGTTTTTGTTTCCTCCCTTTTCTCTTTCAATAATTCCAGTTCCTCTTGTGTTAGGCATCTTTTTATCCATACATTTTTGAACTCCTCTTTTTCCTTAAGATTCTTTGCATTTTTTAGTATCTCTTCCACAGTGTTTACACTCTGGAAAGTCACCTTTAGAGGTCTTGTTTTGCTTTTCTCGTATTTCCCTAACCTTTTGTGTTCCTCTATGTCTTTACTACAGATTTCCTCTGATACTTCTTTCAGTAAGCTCATTACATTTGCCATCTCCTTTTTGTCTCTTGTTATCTTGTTTTTAACTTCTTCCTCTTGTATACCAGTGATTACTATTAATTTGTTTATCTCTACTGAATCTCTGACTAACTTTGGATTGTTTTGGATTATTCTTTTCACCTCCTTTTTAATGCTTTTTTCCTCCACCCTTGTTTCTAAGTCTTTCTTTACTTTCAGCATTTCAGCATATGTGGTTTCTACATCATTTTTGTAGCTTTGCACAGCTTCATTCACTTGTGTTATCTTCTCCTCAATATCACTGCACTGGTCAATAAGACTGCTAACTTGCCTAATTGTCTCTGTGTCATTTTTGAACTCTTCCATAACACTCTCGTGATTGACTACTGTACTTGCCATTTTACTCATTTTCTTCCTAAGTGTACTCAATTCCACTGTTAGTTCACTGATGGTTGTGTCTTTCTTATTTGCCTCCCTTCCTAGTTTTTCTATTTCTTCCTTTTGCAAATGCATCTGCTTCTTTATTTCATCAATTTCATTTTTGAAAGCCATTTCTAGTTTGTTTACACGTTCAACCAGTCTATTGTGAGTCTCTACTTCAACCAGTTCTTGGTAGAAATCATCATTTTGTTTTTTACCTTTATCCCTTTTCTTTTCCAAATTTGTTTCACTGAAGTATGTATCCATTTTGCAATACTTAAAGTGCAAAGCATGTACTTACAATCTCCGTGTTGTTGTAGTCTAAACAAACCTCAGAGATGACTCAGCGTATTCTTTTGTCTTGGTTCTATTTCCTGTTTGAACAAGTCTTGTTTAAACTTATTATTATTTTTTCCTTTTAATAATGAACAGTCATTTAGTCTAACCTGGTACTGAGCTTGACTCATACAAAGATACTATTTAGGTAATGCCACTGGCCGTGATGATTTGATACGGAGCGCCGGTGTCGCACGTCCGCCTAGATTGAATCCCTCAGTGTGTGTGTGTGTGTGTGTGTGTGTGTTTATTTACCTAGTTGTGATACACAGGAAATGAGCTACGCTCATGGGGTCCCATCTCTGTTTCTCAATAAGTTAATTTGGCTTTAAACTCGTTTAAGTTTTTAGACTGGACAATCTCTTTGTCCAGGCTATTCCACAGGTCTAAACATCTATAAGGAAAACTATATTTCTTGATATCCTTCAAGCAGCTTGGTTTCTTCAGTTTCATTCTGTGTCCTCTTGTTACTCTCTTATCCCATAAAAACAGATCTTCTTTGTCAGTTTTATCTACTCCCACTATGGTCTGGAACACTGCAATCATGTCTTCTCTCTTTCTCCTTTCTTCTAAGGAAGGCAAATCCAGCTTTTCCAGCCTCTCTCTGTACGACAGATCTTCCAGACTGGGGACCATTTTGTTTGCTGTTCTTTGTATTCTCTCAATCTTGTTTATATTTTTCTTTTTGTGTAGGGACCACACTACTGCTGCATATTCTAACCTGGGGCGAATCATGGCCACTATCAATTTTTTCATCATCTCCTCATCCATATAATGAAATGCTACTCTTATATTAGTCAGGAGTTTATACATCTCTCTGATTGCCTTGTTAATGTGTTTATCAGGTGACAAACTGTCCTGGACCAGCACTCCCAAATCTTTCTCTTCTCTCGCTTTTGTGATTGGTTCATTACCCATCAAATAATTCAATGATGGCCTCTTGGTACGTTTACCCATTTCCAATATTTTCCATTTCTTTGCATTAAATTTCATTTCCCAAATCCGGCTCCAATCATGTATCCTATCCAGATCCTCCTGCAGCATTTTACAATCCTCCTCAACCTCTTCCTTCCTCAAGGTCTTTGCATCATCAGCAAACAGACTTGCGTAACTGTTCACTCCATCTACCATATCATTTACATAAATCAGGATCATTACTGGCGCCAACACCGAGCCCTGTGGGACTCCACTTGTTTCTTTCCTCCATCCAGACATCCTATCCTTTATTACTGTCCTCATTTGTCTCTCTCTCAAAAAGTCTCTCATCCATTCCAGGAGGTTCCCCTTCAGTCCTCCGATATGCTCTAGTTTCCACATTAGTCTCTTATGAGGTACCTTGTCGAAGGCCTTCTCCAAATCTAAATACACACAGTCCACCCAACCATCTCTCTCCTGTAGTACGTCAGTCGCTCTTGAGTAAAAACTCAACAAGTTGGAAACACATGACCTTCCACTTCTAAATCCAGACTGACTATCAGCCAAAATATTCATCTCTTCCAGATAATTTATCCATCTATCTTTCAGAATTCTTTCGCACAATTTTGCGACCATGCTGGTTAGGGACACTGGTCTATAATTCAGGGGTTCTTCCCTGTTTCCCCCCTTATAAATTGGTACCACATTTGCCCTCTTCCGTTCTTGAGGCACATTCCCCTCTTCCAGAGAACACACAGTTAAACTGTGAATCTTATCCGCCAATTGTTTTCTGCATTCCTTCAGTACGCAGTTAGAGATTCCATCTGGTCCTGGGGCTTTCCTTACATCTTGAGTTTCCAGTAATTTATACACTTCCTGTACTTCCACTTTTAAATCTTTTATCACTACATTTCTCGTCACTCCGGTCCCTTCCATAAACTCCTTTTCATTAGTGAAAACCGATTGGAAACATTTGTTCATTATTTCAGCTTGCATTGCTGCATCTTTATAGACCTCTCTTTCTACTTTCAGTTTGGTGATTCCTTCCTTTTGTTTCAATTTGCCATTGACAAATCTATAAAACAGTTGGGTTCATCCTTACATTTGTCTTTTATACCTTTTTCAAAATTCATTTCTTCCTCTCTACGTCTGTCTGTCTATCTATTGCCAGACTCCTCAATCCCGTTCAGGGTGCCCACAAACAAATCGCCTCCAAATCGCTCTGTCCCCCGCCATTTCACTGCCCCGCTCCCAACTCACACACCCCTCTCTCATATACCTCTCCACCCCATCCCTCCATCTCATCCTCGGCCTCCCCCTCCCTCTTCCCCCCTCCACCTCACTCACATACACTCTCTTCGTCAGTCTTTCACCCTCCATCCTCTCCACATGGCCAAACCACCTCAGTGTATTCCTCATAACGCTTCCTATCACATCCACATCCACACCACAACGCTCCTTTATATCCTCATTTGTCAGCCTGTCTCTCCATGTGACTCCACAGGCTCCTCTTAAATAACTCATTTCCACTGCTCGCACTCTTGACTTGTGTCCTTCCAACAACGTCCAAGCTTCACTTGGAGTTGGTATCACAATACCGTCATGTAGTAACTTTTTCACTTCCATGCTCACTTCCCTGCTTCTTATCACTGTTTTCAAGGAACCAGCAACCTTTCTTCCCTGCTGTACCCTTTCAAGCACTTCACCCTCCAAACCTCCATCCTTACTCATCACACTCACCAAGTACTAAAATGTACTCACATTTTCCAATTCCTCACCATCCGATCTCGCTGTACATTCACTGACTTCACTCCTCTCAAAGACCATCAATTTACTCTTCCCTATATTCAGCTTTAGATTCCGTTTCTTACACACTCTCCCAAACTCATCCACCAAGCCTTGAAGCTCTCCTTCGTCTTCACTCAACAACTCAGTATCATCTGCAAACAGCAGTAGAGGGAGTTTCCAAACACTACCCTCTCTCACCAGGGCCACTCCAATATCCACGACCCTACCTTGTACCTCTTTTATTACCCCATCCATGTACAGATTGAACAACCATGGAGACATGACACATCCCTGTTTCAACCCAACCTTCAAAGAGAAAAATTCACTCAGTTCACCATCCACACGCACTGCAGCCTTAGCACCGTCATACATACTCTTCAAAGCATTCAACAACTTCCCATCTACTCTATATATTCTTAATACTTTCCACAATCCTTGTCTATCCACCCTGTCATATGCTTTCTCCAAATCCATGAAAGCCGCATGCAACTTCTTTCCCTTCTCTAGAAACTTTTCCACTAAAGATCTAAGAATGAATATCTGATCTACACAACCTCTTCCCTTCCTAAAGCCTCCCTGTTCTTCTCCAACTAATTCCTCTGTTCTTTCTCTAACTCTGTCAATAAGTATCCTACCATACACTTTTCCTATTATACTAAGAAGACAGATGCCTCTATGATTACCACACACTTCTTTTCCCCCATTCCTTTGTACAAGGGAATAATTATACCTGACTTCCAATCCTCCGGAACTCTACCTTCCTCCCAGGCCAATCTGCACATTTTCCACATCCATTCTACCACTATCTCTCCCCCATACCTCAACATTTCACCACACACTCCATCAATTCCTTGGGCTTTCCCCAATTTAACTTTCTTCATTGCTTCCGCAACTTCTATCCTACTGATTTCTTCCTGTCTTCTCACCTCCTTCCTTCTCCCAGCCATTCCCCAGCCACTTATACTTGCATTACTTCCATCCTCTATGTTCAACAATTCCTTAAAGTGTTCTCTCCATCTGCTCACTTTTTCTCCCTTCTCCACTAGTAATCTACCATTTTTATCATTCACTCCCCTGCTAACTTCACTTCCACCCTGTCTTACTCTTTTCACCTCTTTCCAGAACATTTTCTTACATTCCCTCCACTTTACACTCAAGTTTCTTCCAAATTCCTCATCCGCTCTCTTCTTACTCTCTCTTACTAATCTCATCACCTCTCTCTTTCTATATATAACTCTCTCTTCCGCCTCTCAACTTCTTCCACGTCCCTATTTCTCATCCATTCATTGTATGCTTTCATCTTTTGTGCCACAGCCTGTCACCTCTTCATTTCACCACGCTGTTCCTTGCACACCTCTCCATCTTCTCTTCATCCCACACACCACATCACATGCTGCACATATTTCTTCTGTAAATATCCTGCCACACCTACCACGTCCCCCATCTGCTCCAATTCATATTTACCCTATCGTTCCTCCACTTCTCTCTTATACTCTGCCTTTTTCTCATCCCCTTGTAACCTTTCCACTCTCCTCGCAAATACTCCTTCTTCCCGTCCTTCCCTTCTTCTATTTCTCCATTCTAATTGGACCTTGATTCTGGCCACCATCAAGTAGTGGTCAGAAAGTCCACTCCCCCAACCTCTATAAGCTCTTGCATCCATTACACATTTTCACATCCTTTCATCCACACACACATATTCAATCATTGCCTTCCTTTTATTCAGTTCACCACCCACCCTTCTCATCACTCGCCATCTATACCTGTGGATCATTTTGTGCCTGAAGAGGGTATTGGCTATCACCAACCCCCTCCCAGCACAAATGTCCACTAACACACTGCCATTCTCATCTATCTCAGCAGGCACACACCACTCACCAACTATTCCATCCACCTTCACATTCCCTACTTTACCATTCATATCACCGACCAGAAACACTCTATCATTCCTTCCAAACTTTTCCATGCACACTTCCACATTTGTCCAGAACTCTTCTCTCACTCTGCCTGCACGATCTTGATTTGGCACATACACGCACACAATTGCCCACATTTGTATTCCAACTTTCAATCTTACCCACACAATCCTTGACCCAACTGATCCATACTCTCTTATGCTCTTCTTCCATCTTTTACTCACAACTATACATACTTCTTTTGCCCTCTCATTCCCATCTACTCCTGCACATATACACCATCCATACTCCCACTCTCTCACACTCTCACCTCTCCATTTCGTTTGTTATTCCGCATACATCAACTTTCGCACCCTCAAGCACCTGGACAATCTCTCTCTCTTTCACCTCATCATTCGCTCCCCATACATTCCAAGTTCCGATTACCATGTCTTTTGTCCGGTCCTTGGTCGTTGTCTTTTGGTCAGTCCTTGTCCGAGGCTTATTGTTTGTCTTTTTAGTTAGTTGTTTTCCGGGGAGGGGCGCTTACCCTCCTCCAACCTTTTTAGTCGCCTTTAACGACAAGCAGGGATACTGGGGGAGTATTCTTGAAAACCCCCCTACCCCCAGGGGGGATATTCTTGCGTATTCATTTCTAGTTCTTTTATATTCCTCCTTCGTTCTGTTGTTACCTCTCTTTCTCCAATTGTTCCATGCCGTGTCTCTCTCTTTTTTTGCTATCATACACCTTCTATTAAACCACTCCTTTTTCCTGTTTTCTTTCGGCCTTACTCTTGGTACCAATTTTTCCACTCCTGAATTATAGAAGCCTAGAAAAATATCCCACTTCATCTCTGTCTCTCTTGATTCTCTGAATTTTCTCCAATCTGCATTTTCGAAAAATTTTCTCAAACCTGTAAAGTCTGCTTTCCCAAAGTTGTATCTTCCCTGCCTATAAAGCTCGTCTCTTGGCTTCATGTTCCCTGTTATCATCTGGAACTCACTGACCACATGATCACTTTTTCCAATAGGACATAGATATTCCAATGATTCTATTACATCGGGTTCTTTGGTAAACAGTAAGTCTAGTCTTGCTGGTGTGTCCTCACCTCGGAACTGTGTCTCTTCTTTAACCCATTGCGTCATCACATTGTTCATTGTTATATTAATAATGTAGTGCCCCACGAATCTTCGCTGCCTCCTGAGTCCCATTCCTCCCAGTTCACCTCTTTACGATTGAGGTCACCCATTAAAATTATGTTGTTGCTTTTCTCAATCATTTTCTGTAAATAACTAGCCATGTCTGACAACATTTCTTGGTATTCATCATCTCTCCATGCTCTTGTCTTAGGGGGAACATACACTACTGCCATATCTCTCTTGCTATTCTCTCCAGTTTCTAATTTCATATTTATCACTTCAGCCCTGCCTTCTCCCAGTTCCACGGTATCTACATTCATGTTCTTCTTCACTGTGTGTGCGCGCGCGTATGCATGCATACGCGTGTGCTTGCGTGCGTGCGTGTGTGTGTATTTACCTATTTGTATTTACCTATTTGTAGTATACAGGAATTGAGCAATGCTCGTGTTGTCCTGTCTCCATATCCACATTTATCAAGTCTACCTTTACACACATGAATGTTTTTCTCATGCACCACCTCTTTGTCTGAGTCATTCTAAATATTTAAGAATATACCTAATTGTGATGTACACGGAATGTACTATGCTCGTGGGTTTCCGTCGCTGTTTCTCAATAAGTCGAATTTAACTTTAAACTCGTTTAAGTTTTTAGACTGGACGATCTCTTTGTCCAGGCTATTCCATAAGTCTATACTTCTGTAAGGAAAGCTATATTTCTTGATATCCTTCAAGCAGCTTGACTTTTTCAATTTCATTCCATGTCCTCTTGTTGCTCTCTTATCCCATACAAACAGATCTTCTTTGTCAATTTTATCTACTCCCACCATGGTCCTGAACACCGCAATCATGTCTCCCCTCTTTCTCCTTTCCTCTAACGAAGGCAAATCCAGTTTTTCCAACCTCTCTCTGTATGACAGGTCTGTCAGACTGGGGACCATCTTGGTTGCTGTTCTTTGTATTCTCTCAATCTTGTTTATATCTTTCTTTTTGTGTGGGGACCACACTACCGCTGCATATTCTAACCTGGGGCGGATCATGGCCACTATCAATTTTTTCATCATTTCCTCATCCATATAATGAAATGCTACTCTTATGTTAGTCAAGAGCTTATAAGTCTCTCCAACTATCTTGTTAATGTGCTTTTCTGGTGACAAACTATCTTGGACCAGCACTCCCAAATCTTTCTCTTCTCTCCTTTTTGTGATTAATTCATTACCCAAAAAATAATTCATTGATGGTCTCCTGGTACTTTTACCCATTTCCAATATTTTACATTTCTTTACATTAAATTTCATTTCCCACGTCCGGCTCCAATTGTGTATCCTATCCAAATCCTCCTGCAGTATTTTACAATCCTCCTCAACCTCTATCTTCCTCAAGATCTGTACATCATCAGCAAACAGACTCGCTTAACTGTTCACTCCATCTTCCATATCATTTACGTAAATCAGGAACATTACTGGCGCCAACACTGAGCCTTGAGGGACTCCACTTGTTACTTCCCTCCATCCAGACATCTTTTCCTTTATTACTGTCCTCATTTGTCTGTCTCTCAAAAAGTCTCTCATCCATTCCAGAAGTTTCCCCTTTAGTCCTTCTATATATTCTAGTTTCCACATTAGTCTCTTATGAGGTACCTTGTCAAAGGCCTTCTCTAAGTCTAAGTACACACAATCCACCCAACCATCTCTCTCCTGTACAACATCAATCGCTCTTGAGTAAAAGCTCAACAAGTTTGAAACACATGACCTTCCACTTCTGAATCCAAACTGACATTCAGCCAAAATATTCATCTCTTCCAGATATTTTATCCATCTGTCTTTCAGGATTCTCTCACACAATTTTGCGACCATGCTGGTTAGAGACACTGGTCTATAATTCAGGGGTTCTTCCCTGTTTCCTCCCTTGTAAATTGGTACCACATTTGCCCTCTTCCATTCTTTTGGCCCTTTCCCCTCTTCCAGTGAGCATACAATTAAGCTGTGAATTTTATCCGCCAGTTGTTCTCTGCATTCCGTCAGTACCCAATTAGAAATTCCATCAGGTCCTGGGGCTTTCCTTACATCTTGAGTTTCCAGTAATTTGTACACTTCCTGCACCTCCACTTTTATATCTTTCATCACCGGAACATTTCTAATCACTCCCTCCCCTTCCACAAGCTCCTTTTCTTTAGTGAAAACTGACTGGAAACGTTTGTTCATTATTTCTGCTTGCATTGCTGCATCCTTAAAGACCTCTCCATCTACTTTCAGCTTGGCGATTCCTTCCTTTTGTTTCAGTTTGCCATTAACAAATCTATAAAACAGTTTGGGTTCATCCTTGCATTTGTCAATTATACCTTTTTCAAAATTCCTTTCTTCTTCCCTACGTATTCTTGTGTATTCGTTTCTTGTTCTTTTATATTCTTCCTTTGTTCTGTCGTTACCTCTCTTTCTCCAATTGTTCCACGCCTTATCTCTCTTTTTTTTGGCTATCATACACCTTCTATTAAACCACTCCTTTTTCCTGTTTTCTTTCCCTCTTACTCTTGGTACAAATTTTTCCACTCCCAAATTATAGAGGTCTAGAAAGATATCCCACTTCCTCTGTATCTCTCTTGTTTCTCTGAATTTTCTCCAATCCGCATTTTCAAAAAAGTTTCTCAATCCTGTAAAATTTGCTTTGCCAAAGTTGTATCTTCTCTGTCTATGAAGCTCGTCTCTTGGCTCAACGTTTCCTATTAACATCTGGAACTCAATGACCACGTGATCACTTTTTCCCAAAGGACAGAGATATTCCAATGATTCTATTACATTGGGTTCTTTGGTGAACAGTAAATCTAACCTTGCTGGTGTGTCCTCACCTCGAAACCGTGTCTCTTCTTTGACCCACTGCATCATCACATTATTCATTATTATATTTAATAACATAGTACCCCACGAATCCTCGCCGCCTCCTTCTTTGTGCTGAGGGATGTAATTTTGGACTCCTATTTCATAAAATTCACAAAATTTTCTATATATAACATATAAATCTTTTCCTCTAATCTCTTTTTCCCAATCTATTTCTAAGAAGTATTTCTTTAGATCATGATGGTAGCCCTTTTTGTAGTTAAGGCCTCTTTTGTAACTTTCATTACTGTTAACTATGTCATATGCAATCCTGAAGTTACAATTTAATACTGCATGGTTGCTTTTGCCGAATGGAGGGTGATACATAACAATGTCAGTATCATTTTCTTGCCTAGTAGGTGGGGGCACTCACCATCCACTCACTCGATGTAGTGCTGCTGTTGTGTGTCTGCCCTTTCCTCTCCTCCATCCTTCTTTCCTTTCATCCTCTTCTGTCTTCCTTTACTTCATTCTTTCCTTGTCCTTCTGCCTTCGGGTAACTTTACACTCCCTCTTCTGTCTTTCTTTCCTTCTTTCTTTCCTCTTCCTTCTGCCTGTAGGTGACTCTACACTGAGTGACAAGCCAAATGGTTTCCTGTACACCAAGAAACCATTTACTATGCTGGGTGGTAACCATATAACCAAATATTGGCGCCTGGTGGTTTAGTGAGTAATTATTGTGCTCCAGTCGGATTGAGCTGGTGAAGGTTTATATCCAAGGGATGGTTGGGGTTGATTGCTCATGTAATGCCACTCAGGGATGAGTGAGGCTGGTCACTCTCATCTTAAATATTGGGACCAACTGCCCAGCCCCGGGCTCCTACACTCCTCATGGGGCAGTGTAGGATTGGATGATGGATAGATGGTAAATATAAGATCTAGTACTGATAATACATCAAGTCCTCTTTTTCTGGTGCCTTCTTTTACATGTTGCATTAGGAAAAACTCCTGCACAAGGTCCAGGAGCTTTTGGTCCCAACAGCTTTCCTGGCCTTTTATATCTAGAGTATTCCAATTTATATTTGTGTTGAAATCTCCAGATAGTATAATTCTTTCAGATTTCTCCTCCACTCAGTGTAGTAATGCTCTTAAACTTTGAGTTGTACTCTCTGTCAGGTCTTCACATTCTCCTTTTTCCCAAATGTTTCGATCTGGGTGGCATGTATAAATTTGCCACAGTTACTTTCCTTTCAGTCTTACTAATCTCTGCTGCGATCAATTCTACCTGTGAGGGTATACCTACTGTAGTTGTATTTCTTTGACTTGCAGATTTTTCTTTGTTAATATTGTGATTCCTCCACCTTTTTTTAAGTTCCTGTCTCTTCTCCATATATTGTATTCTTCTAGGTTTAGGGTATTATTTGATATCCTTGATGTTAATTTTGTTTCAGTTAGGCAAGCAATATGTGGTTCCTTTTCTTTAATATAATCATTCATCTCTAGTAATTTAGATACCATTCCATGTATATTAGAGTATATCAACTTAATCATCTTTTTTACATACTTGTCATGACTTGGGTCTACTACCTTCCTCCTTTTTATTCCCTCCTGTTTATGTATCACTTTCGTACCTGCAATCCAGTTACTTTGAAAAAAATGTGTTCTTCTCTTCCTCTGATCTTCCCTCGTTCTTTGTTTTTGCCTCCTCCCTCTTTTCTCTTGAGTTAGGCATCTTTTTATCCATACACATATGAAATCCACTTTTTCCCTAAGTTTGTTCGCATTTTTTAGTTTTTCCTTCACAGTATTTACACTCTGGAAGGTTACATTCAGGGGCCTTGACTTATTTCTCTCATATTTCCCTAGACTTTTGTGTTCCTGCCTGTCATTACTACAGATTTCCTCTGATACTTCCTTCAATATGCTCATTATATATGCCATTTCCTTTTTGTCTCATGAAATCTTGTTTTTTATTTCTTCCTCCTCTATACCAGTGATTACTATAGATCTGTTGATATCTGCTGAATCTTTGACCAATTTTGAATTGTTTTGGATTATTTTCCTCACTTCCATTTTAAAGCTCTTTTCTTTGACTCTTGTTTCTAAGTCTTTCTTTACTTTCACTATTTCAGCATACGTGGTTTCCAGTCATTTTTGTAGCTTTGCATCGCTTCATTCACCTGGGTTATCTTCTCCTCAGTATCACTGCTATGATCTGTCAGAGTGCTTGCCTGCATTATTGTCTCTGTATCATTTCTGAACTTTTCCATAATACTCTTGTGGTTGACAACTGTGCTTGCCATTTCGCTAATCTTCCATCTAAGTGAAACTACCTCAACTGACAGCTCATTTATTGTTGCATCTTTCTTGTTAACCTCATTTACTGATTTTTCATTTTCCTCCTTCTGCATGTGCAGCTGCTTCTTAATTTCATCCTTTTCACTCTGAAATGCCTTCTCTAATCTGTACACTCATTCTACCAGCTTATTGTATGTCTCCATTTCCACCAGTTCCTGGTAGAAATCATCATCCTGCTTTCTACCTTTATCCCATTTCTTAACTCCTTCCAAATTTGCTTTGCTAAAGATGGTGGTCATCTTGTGGTACCAAGAGAAAGATTCTACTTACAGTTTTGCATTCCTGTATGTTGCAGACAAAACAGTAAACACTAAACAGCTGATATGTTTGTTCGGCGCATCTGCACTACTTTATTGTATTCTGTTATTGGAACAGCACTATTACTTAAACTTTCTCTTTTATATTAGAACACTATTTAGTTGGAGCTAGTACAGAGCGTGACTCATATAAAGATACTATTTAGGTATGGCCATTTGTGGCCGAGATTGGCCAAGTGCGGAGTGATGTGTGGTACATCCTTCCTCTCTTACGTCTCATGTGTGTGTGTGTGTGTGTGTGTGTGTGTACCTACTTGTAGTTATTTAGTTGTGATATACAGGAAGTATGCTATGCTCGTGGGGTCCTGTCTCCATGTCTCAGCCAGTCAAACATTGCTTTATTTAAGTTTTTGGACTTGATGATCTCTTTGTCCATGCAGTTCCACAAGTCAGTGCATCTATGTGGAAGACTGTATTTCTTGATATCCTTCAAGCCACTTGACTTTTCATGTCATCTTGTTGCTCTCCCATCTCATACAAACAGATCTTCTATGTCAGTTTTGTCTACTCCCATCATGGACCTGAACACCGCAGTCATGTCGCCCCTCACTTTCCTTCTTTTTAGGAAGGCAGACCCAGCTTTTCTAGTCTTTCCTTGTACGATAGATCTTCCAGGCTAGGGACCATCTTGGTTACTGCTTCTTGTATTCTCTTGATCTTGTTTATATCTTTCGTTTTATGTGGGGACCACACCACTGCTGCATATTCTAACCTGGGGTGGATCATAGCCACTGTCAATTTTTTTTTTTTTTTTTTTTTTTTAATCCATGTATTGAGATGCCACTCTTATATTTGTCAAGGGCTTATGTGTGTCTCTGACAATCTTTTTAATGTAACAAATTATCCTGGGCCAATACTCCCAGGTCTTTCTCTTCTCTCGCTCTTGTGCTTGGTTCCTTTCCCATCGAGTAATTCAGTGGTGGCCTCTCAGTACTTTTACCCATTTCCAATATTTTACATTTTTTTGCATTGAATTTCATATCCCATACCTGGCTCCAATCGTAAATCCTGCCCAGAGCTTCCTGCAGCATTTTACAGTCCTCTTCAGCTTCTACTTTCCTTATGATCTTCACATTGTCTGTAAACAGACTTGCATAACTGTTCATTCCATCCACCATATCATTTACGTAAATCAGGAACAATATGGGTGCAAGCACCGAGTCCTGCGGGACATCTCTTCTTACTTCCCTCCACCCTGACATCATGTCCTTTATTATTGTCCTCATCTGTCAGTCTCTCATGAAGTCCCTCATCCACTCCAAGAGGCTCCCCATCAATCCTCCTGTGTGCTTCAATTTCCACATTAGCCGCTTATGAGGTATCTTGTTCAAGGCTTTCTCCAAATCTAAGTACACACAATCCACCCAACTCTCCCTCCTGTAGCATGTCAGTCACCCTTGAGTAGAAGCTTAACAGGTTAGAGACATGTGACCTTCCATTTCTGAATCCCAACTGACTCTGTCAAAATGTCCATCTCCCTCAGATATTTTATTCACCTGTCTTTCAAGATTATTTCGCACAATTTTGCAACCATGCTGGTCAGGGACACTGGTCTGTAATTCAGGGGTTCTTCCTTATTCCTTCCTTTGTAAATTGGTACTATATTGGCCCTTCTCCATTCCCTGGGCATTTTCCTTTCTTCCAGAGAACACACATTTATCCGTGACTCTTATCTGCCGGTTGCTATCTGCATTCCTTTAGTATCCAGTTAGAGACCCCGTCAGGCCCTGGGGCCTTCCTTGCATCTTGGTTATCAGTTATATATACTCCTCTGCACCTCCTCTTTTATATCTTGTAGCACTACATTTCTAGTCTAGTCACTCCCACCCCCTCCACAAAATCACTTTCCTTAGTGAAAACCATTTGGAAACTTCTGTTCATTATTTCAGCTTGCATTTCTGCATCTTTGTAGACCATTCCTTCTACTTTCAGCTTATTGATTCCTGCCTTGTGTTTCAGTTTCCCATTGACAAACCTGTAAGACAATTTATGTTCCTCCTCATGTCCAAACCATCTCAATCTACACCTCCTTATCACAACACCAATACACTCCAGTCCCATCCTACCTCCCAACTCTACTATCGTAAACCTAGTCCCCCCAGGCTTCACACTGAGAGACACACTGCACATGCACCTAATCATTCCCATTTCTGTACGTTTATGCCTGTAAATATCTTCTTCCTTTACTGCCCAGGTCCATTACCATACAGCATTACACTCCTAACACAGGCCACATGCAAAGATCCCTTAGCACAGAGGGAGAGCCCTTTCAATGTCAGGAGAGGCAACAGCTCCCTGAACTTCTTCCAGCTACTCCCCACTCTAGCCACAGAGTGGCTCCAGCCCCACCTCTAGCACATAACATGTCTCCCAAATAAAATAATTCTTCCACACACTCAAGAGACTCAGTAGCAAGTTCAATCCTTTCACGCCAGGCAATCTCCATGTGCTCTTCCCGACACATCGCACATATGAAATCAGCATTATCTCACAGTCTGCCTCTTATACTAGTACATTTCTTATGCACCCACTTATCACAAGCACTGCACAAGATGGAATTACTTCCCATGCCCTTGTGGCAAATCACACATGGCAACTCCCTCTCATCTTTGACAGTACCTCCCCCAGCCCTGTATACTGTCACTTTTGTTTTATCTGCTTTTACTCTTAAGCCCTTGTGCCCCATACCATCTCTCGATTTCCTAAATCTTTCCTCCACCTCCCTTTCATTCTCTGCAGTCAACACCAAATCATCAGCATACAGCATCTCCTATGGGTGTCCATTTCTGAAGTCATGTGAGAGGGCTTTAAGTACCATAATAAACAACAAGGTATGCTTGACCCCTGGTGCACATCAACATTCAGGGAAAACTCATCACTTAAATCTCCAAGCACTCTTACCTGGGTGCAAGCACCCACATACATAGCCATAACCACCCTAACCAGCCACTCCTTGATCTCAAGCTTTCTCATTGCCCACTTCACCATCTCTCTAGGGGCTCTGTCAGAGGCCTTCTCCAACTCAGCAAAAACAAAGTACAGTTCCCTTTTCTTTCCTATATATTTTTCCTGAAGCTGTCAAACAATCAGTATGGCATCAGTGGTCCCTTTGCCTGACATAAACCCAAACTGCATCTCATCAATATTCACCCTTTTTGTAATCATACCTTCTAGAACTCTCTCCATTACCTTCATTATGTGGTCCAAATGCTTTATGCCTCTAAAATTTCCTCTTTCCAGGGCATCACCCTTCCCCTTGTACACATTTACCATTACACTCTTCAGCCAATCTTCTGGGACACCACTTTCATATATAATCATATTTATCAAGTCAGTGACTAGCCCTACTCCTGTATCTCCTGAAGCTTTCAACATTTCAGCAGTCAACCCAGATACACCTACATCCTTCCCTACCTTCAACTTGCCTAATGCCCTGCTCACAGTAGCAGCATCAATCAAAGGCCAAGGGCCAAACACTGGATCTGCTGGCTCCAAACCTTCCCTGTCCCAGTCAAACTCCTCAGTCAGCTACCAGTTGTGCTCTCTCCAGGTGTCTTTAATATCCTCACTGTTCACCACTACCTTTCCTTCATCATTCATCACACACTGCTCATCTGATTAGCCACCTGAAATATCTTCCTTTCCCTACTATTGAGGTTATCAAGTAAAAGTCTGTGAGAATCAGACTTTGCCCTATACACCTTTCTTTTAGCCCTACACTTTGCAGCCAAGTATTCTTCTCTGCTACCACCCTTCTTCTTCCATTCCTGGAAAAGCTTTCTTTTCTCCATAACTACAGCTTCTGCACCTTCATCCAGCCACCATGTTACCTCATGTCTTGGGGGGATTGCTTGTCCATCCACACACTGAATCAGTAACTCTTAAGAGGTTGTTCTTGAGGCCTCTGTACTGTTCATTAACACTGTGAACTTGTCCCTGTTCAGCCACCACTCTATTCATCTCACAACAGAAGGCATCCCTCATTGCATAGTTTTTCAGTTTTCATACTTTCCCCCTAGGTGCATAGGTCCTCTTTTTCATCACCCACTCCTTAAGCACCATGTCACATATCAATAACTTGTGTTGCAGCCCACATTCATCACTCCCTGTAACTTTAACATCCCTCACTAACCTCCTATCAGCCTTCCTGACCATGAACCAGAGTATCTGGCTGCTATTTCCCCCAGACTCGTATGTAATCAACCTATTCTCTCTCTCTCTCTCTCTCTCTCTCTCTCTCTTGTCCTGTTATTTAGTAATAATGAAACAGTTGACTGATGAATAGTACTGATTGGAGATATAAATAAGGTAAGTATGCAGTTGTGTGAAAGTGACAGTATCAAGCTAAAGTTTTAGTGGGTATTGGTTTGGAGTAAAAAAAAAAAAAAAAAAAAAAATCCTTAGACATGCTCTTCCAAAATTAAGATGCATCTTACAGAGTGGAGCATCTTGTATGGCGAGAAGTACAGAATTGGTATTAGAGGTAGGCTCCAAAATAATGCTGATTTTGAGTGTGTGGTAGGTAAAGCACAATACACAGAAACAAAAAGATGGGGGTAGATTAATCTTGAACTAGAGTCCGTTGATTGTGTGGAGGAATTTTGTTATTGGGGGACATGATATGTGCTTGAGATGAGGTTGGAGCTAGTTAGTATCGAGGGTTAGGAGTGGTTGAAAGAAGTTTAGGGAGTTGTTGCCTCTCCTGACATTAAGAGGGCTCGCCTCGCTTGCAAAAGAGTTCTTGAATGCAGCATGTGTGAGGAGTGTAGTGCTGTATGGTTGTGAGGCTTGGGCAGTAAAGGAAGAGGATATTTGTATGCTCATACTTACAGAGATGAGCATGATTAGATGGATGTGCATTGCATCCTAGAATAACAGGCTTGAGGTGGTTTAAATTGCAAATGAACAGTTGTAATGAAGGATGGGACTAGAATGTATTAATGTTGTGATGAGAAGGGGTAGATTGAGATGGTGTGGGCATGTGGAAAAAATGGAGGGTGACACATGGGTGAGGAGGGTGAGAGGTACAAACATAGAGGGTAGAGTTGGGAGAAGGATACTGAAAAAGATGAGGAACGGGGATAAGGGACTGAATAGAGAGGCTGCTAGAGATCCAGCAGTATGGACAACTTCCATTAGGTGGCAAAGGTTAATGCTTGCAAGCATGTTTTAGCCTTTGTAAATGAAGCAGAGCAAGGGCCATGAACAATTTTATAAGAGAAACAACCTTGGGATGTCTTGGAAAACGACTTATTCATACTCAGTTTTGGCACTATGGAGGAGTGATTTGAAGTCTGCTGTTGCTAATTAAATTTTATGACTGTGCAGACAAATATTTAATGAAGTTTAATTTTTCAGATCCTCTCCACTAAATTACTCTCCAATAATTTGTGGGCTTTCTGTAGTATGGATAGTTCCTTCTTTTGGAGTAGTGGCAAGAGTATCAAAGGCAGGAATGAGTAGCAAAATGGATTTATGGACCAAGTCATTAACCCCTACACGCCGGGGTTTTTCTGATGTTGCATGCTCCTCCCTACGGGGGATATCTGTGACGGAAAAAAAAAATACCCATACTTTAAACCCTAATATCTGCCAAACTATAACAGCTAGAGAAAAATTAAAAGATACATAAGAATCATCAACTCTTCCTCTCCCATCAATGAGTAAGGATAACTTAAAATTCAAAGGGTAGTGGGAAGACGCCTGCGGCTATACACGTCAACTGGCGTTGCTCTGCGCCCAAAATCGTGACTGCTGTACACGTCAGCCAGCGGTTAGGGGTTAAGGTACACTGTTGATTGATAAAATTTCCTGTCATTAAAACACTGGGAAGTTAGGATAGGATGATGAATATGAATATAACTTCTGTTTATATGTTTTCTCATTTTATGTATGTCAGTTATTCCTAAGGTTTTCCAGATGCAGTATGTTTCACTCCTGTAGACTCTAGGTACACCTCATATTATGGCCTTAATGGTCCTGTATCTGTCTAATACTTTTGTGCATGTTCCTGTTTATGAAATCTTTAGCATTATGATGATGAGACAGGTTGAACAAATTTGCCATAATATTCTGTACTATACTATAATATTTTGTTGATGTGGTCAGGTTGGGGACTTCAGTGTGTCACTCAAAGCGGCGGGACGTAACAAGCACTTCCGAGTCCATGTGGAGAATGGGCTTTACTGCATTGGCCAGCGCAAGTTCCAGACCTTAGACCAGCTTGTTGACCACTACCAGCGCTCTCCCATATACACCAGTCAGAAAGGGGAGAAACTCTACCTTATCAGACCACTGCCGAAGCAATAGAGAAGGGAATAGGAGTTAAGTCTGGAAGGTAAAGAATGGGAGATATAAATTAAAACAAACAGGATCTTAATTTGTTGCCCATTTAATATAGGCAAAAATAAGAGCTTTACATAGAAAGGCAACTAAATGGTGAAAGATGTAAGTAAAACAAACTAATTTATAAACCACTGCCTAGGTGAAAGATAAGAGAATAGGAGCTTAAAATGGGAAGGAGAAAAAAAAAAAAAAGATAAGGATTTACGGATCTTAGGAGAGGAAGGTCAGTGGAGGAAAAGAGATATGAATGAAAATATCTTTCCTTTGTCATGTTCTTGTGTATGCACCAAATAAAAGCAAAGGGGATTTGAGATGATAAAATGAGAAAGTAAGAGAGAGGAGGAATTTGTTACAAAGTGAAAGAATTGGGGGATGAATGTAAGGAAGAGAGAGGTGTAAATGTAAGAGGAGATGAGGTCAAAAGTAAAAGAGAGGAGGAGGTATGTGTGAAAGTAAAAAGGGAGAGAAGATGGGCACACAAATGAGTGAGAGGAGGAGATAGGTGTGAAAGTGAGAGAAAGGAAGAGGTAGGTGTGAAGGTGGGAGAGAGGAGGAAATAAATGTGGAAGGAAAGAGTGGATGAGGGGTGTGAAAGTGAGATGAAGAGGAGGTAGGTGTTAAAGTGAGGGAGAGAAAAGAAAACATGTACCAATAATCTTGGCAATATTAGGTGTATAAGAAAAATGTAAAAATATGAGATGGAGTGAGGTGTGGCAGGATGAGGCTTTCCATATTAACAGCTGACCTGTTTAGATAGAAAAGGGTAGAAAAGGAGGACAAAATTAGGAGGATGAAGGTGGAAGTGAAATAAGATTACAAGCTAGTCTTTGTCAGATTTGTGCTGCCTAAACAAATGAAAGAATTGAAGAGAAAGAGAAAATGTCATGGAAGAAGGATGGGACTGAAAGGCAAATTTGGAGCTTCAGAATGCTCTTTGAATGAAAGAATGAGTGATAAATTAAGAGACAAGTGGAGACGATAGAGAAAAATGTGAGGGACCAAGAAAGAGGAATGGAAAGAAGAATGAGCTGATAGAGATTATGGCAGCTGTGAGAGAAAGATTAGGGTAACTGTGATAGGAAGAGATTACAACAGAGATTTTCAGTTCAGCAAGGAGGAGGAAGTAAGAGCAGTCCTACCCTTGTGGATGAAAATTATAAGGCAGCCAGATCTATCTAGGAAAATACTCATGAAAATGCAACCTCATAAAGGTGATAAGTTAAGGTTCTTTTAGGTAAATCAGTGTTGCATTGCTTTCTATAGAAGGTATCGGGCAGAAGTTACAAATGCATTTAAGCCACAGTGTATGTCCCCCAAAGATGTATCTAAATGAAAGGTGAGGGATAATTGAATTATCCTCTCTCAGAGCTGTTAAAGTTTTGAATAACTGTATTGTGTATAAGATGTAACTTCATTTAGAGCTGCAAAATTATGTGTGAATGCTTGGAAAGAAATGTTTGTTTATCCTAGTTTTGTTGAAGGTCTGAATATTTGATGTCAGATTGTGACAATGAAAGACTTATGGAATATATCTCCTGTAAACTTTAAGTGAAACTGTCCATTCGGTATTTAGCATGTATCATCGCCCACATCAGTTCTTCCCGAGTGAAACTTAAGAAAAACTTTACAGAGCTATTTTAACCCTTGAAAAGATGAAGAATATATAAATTTAGTGTAATTTTTATACAGTCTTATGCATTAGAATAAGAATCATATCTTAGTTGCCCATGGGATGATACTTAGCCAAGCAGCTATGATGCTAGGGACAGTTGTGT